>NC_058136.1:51224694-51256883 GCF_016433145.1 Gracilinanus agilis | reverse complement strand
TATATATATATATATATATATATATATATATATATATATATATATATATATATACACACACACATATATTATATTATATTCACTGTGCCCTCGGGAATCCCCATGCCATAATGAATAAGCTTCTCTTTATTCTGGCCCTTATACTCCTTACATATAATTATACTCACTGAAATCCAACTTCCTCCAAATAACACACAAGGTGTCCCTTGAACAATGAAGTCTCTAGTAAAAGAGAAGGAGCTGAGGAGGAGAGGAAAACAATGAGCCAGAGGTTGAAATCCTTAAGGAAGGAGGGAGAATGACCTGGAGACCAGCACCCCAAAGTCACCCTGATCAGAATACAATAAACAATTTTAATTAAGTTAACTTCAAAGGAAGAGAGGTTAATGGGGGGGGGGGTAGCAAAAGGAGAGATGAAGTTTCCCTGGAGAGCAAAGAATGCTATGACTCTTCCTTCAGGTGGTTCAATGTCAGTGGGAGGTATTGAGAGGACATATAGGGGGCGCTAGAGAAGGCGTTCTTAACCTTTTCTTACACTACAAACTCCTTTGGCAGTCTGGCGAAGCCCACCCACCCTATTTCAGAATAATGTTTGTCGACTCCATTCATAAAGGAAGGAAATGCTCAATTTTACTTAGAGCAACGGTCGGCAACCTTTTTGGCCATGAGAGCCATAAACGCCTGCAGAAGGAGGAGGATGGAGGCAGAAGGAGCTAGAATATGGGGCGGGGGCTGAAGGGCCCCCTGGGGCACATCCTGGGGCTCTGCCCAGTCTGGCCAGTGGGGAGGTGGAGCCAGATATGGCTCAAGAGCCATACGTTGCCGACCCCCAACTTAGAGGGTCGTGAAAAGAAAGATGGATCTCTTTTTCCTCTTCTGATTCACAGAAGCCCTGGAATCTATCCCCAGACCCCTCAGCGGGGCATTCTGGGTTAAGAAGAGCTTGGCTGGAAGGAGGTGCCCATGAATTGTGGAAGGAAAGAAACAGAGTCCTAAGAAAACAAACTTCATTTATAATGACAAATGATCCTTTCCATAGAACTCTGGGCAACAGCAAAGTTTTCAGTTTTCGTATCATCAGCCAAAGGCCGGGGGACAAACATTTGAGTTTGTGAACAAGGTCAGAAAATGGAAGGAATAGAATAATCAGCAAGCTGTGAAAAACAGAGCAGTTCAGAAAACAGCATTAGAATCAAGCTTTTCAATCCTCTCCATCCAGTATGATCTAGAGTAAGAAACACGCAGCAAGACACAGAAGGCTGCTCACTCGTCAAAGAAGAGGGAGCCGAAAGCCCTTCTTTGGGCATAAAAAATGAGGCCACGGGGCTGACATTTTGTCAGATTGTACAATAGAAGATGGAACAAAGGGTAGCCAGGGATGGAAAGTAAGTAAAAGGTTGCCAGCACATGGCTAAAGTAACACCTGTAATTGGGACTTTATGTTCGTGGGTTAGAGTTAACATAGAATGATGTCAAAGAAAAGAAATCCAGCCAGCCAGGAAAATGCTACCTAAAGACATTCTGAAAAATGAAGACTTCTTGTGATTTGTAATCCAGGATTCGACAAAAGGATGGAGAACCTTCCGTTGATAGGGTGGCTTCCTATGATGATTTCTTTGTGCAATATCTGTGTGCGGGCGCGTGTGCATATGCATTTTGCTTAATTGAAATCGGGGGGGAAGAATAGGGAAAATGTAGACCTAGAAAACAACAGATGGCAACTAAGATAATAGACAATGAAGTTATGGCCATGTGGAGAGTTTAGGAAAATTAAGGAAATACCCCAAAGAGATGCAAAGAGGGCATGGATAAGGATATATAAAGTTCTAAGGGACGTCAAGAAAGCAGATGTCACTGTTCAACAGCAGAAAATATTCAAGGGGGAAAAAGGGGGCCCAGGAGCTGGGAAGAAATGACAGAAACCAGGGATGAGCTAAGGGCAAAGAAGTAATTACTTTATATTCAGCACTTGAAAATTGGTAAAGCAAAACCAGAAAAAATATTTGGTTCCCAGGGTGAGACAGTGCTACCCACTGCAAAGTAAAATGAATCTCCCAGCAGTTAAAGTTGAAGCCATAGGGAAGGAAAAACAGTTAGCTGTCGAGTCTACACCTATGTTATCTTTTAGTCCTGGAACGGTTTCCCTTGTCAAGGTAAAAGCCCAAAGTGGAGGCTTCATGGTGAAAGCCACTCTTAATTAAAGAATTTCTGTCCGGAATAATTTAGCTAAATTCACAGAGGGGCCACTAGAGGTTACAAAGTTAAGGACTACTGAGGCTCAAAGGGGCAAATGAGAAAGAGCCAGGTTTCCAGCTGGGCAGATTACTGTACCATCCATTAACAGATAAACTCTTGCTTCCCAAGAGTGAGAACTTTACATGCTCTTTTCATTAAAAAAAAATCAAGTGACTAAAGAATACAAAGTTTGGAGGAAGTCATGGCTCAAACAAACCTGTTCTAATTTTCTTTTTCTCTTTTAAGTTGTTTATAATGATTTTTTTCCAATTCAGATAACCAAGACTGGCCCTACGCAAAACTGTGAAGAAGGCAGGCCATCTTTCCCCTCCCTTTCCTCAGAAACCTGACTTTTTTGGTCAGTCAATAAAGATTTATTAAGCACCTGCAATGCCCCAGACAATGTGCCAAGGGAGTATAGGAAGGCAAAAGATGATCCTTGCCCTCAAGGAGCTTACAGTTTAATGGTCTTTTTTCCCTCTTACTCTCTTCCCTCATGCTAACTACATTCAAACCGAGAAGCTCCCAGTGTGGTAACCCTATTCAGGTCTACCTATGAGATATGGCCAAAAAAGCGAAAGGATTAAAATGAGTCAGAATGATGTGTAAATACAGGTAGCTGGCTTAATGTTCATGATCGCTATGCTTGCAATATTTTTAAAAAAGTTATTGGTAATCCAAAAAAAAAATGGAACCCTACTGGTGAAATTTCCATGGAGATTTTTTTTGGCCTGAGACCACTTACTGAAATTTTGTCTGGAATAAGATAACCATGACAATAAGTTACAGTTAAAATAATAATAATTTTATTCTTTTTTTCCATTTTTTTCAGCTGCAAGACTGAAGAAGAGACATACATTCTGTCAACAAACTGACATTAAAAAAATGGATGTTAAAGCTTAACAGAAAAACCACTCTTGATGTTTCTGGTAAAATATGTCACATTCAATATTTCAAATATTTAATATTTAATGGGATCCTTGAAATATTTTCTGTGGGACCTATTATCACTCCCCTAGTCCATAAACTCTAGCGACTCTCTATGACCTATAGGATCAAATATATAATATTCTTTTTGGTTTTGAAACTCCCTCATAACTCGGCCTCTTCCTACTTTTATACCCTGTTCTCCTCTATATCCTCTTTAATATATCGTCTTATACCCTATTCTCCTCTATATCCTCTTTAATCTGGGGACATTGACCTTGTTGGTACTCCATATTCTACCTTCCAGCACCAAGCTTTTTCTGGCTGCTTTCCATGTCTGGAATGCTCTCCCGCCTCATCTTTGTTTCCTGGCTTCTCTAGCTTTCTTGAGATCTCAGTTAAAGTTCCATCTTTTACAAGAAGTCTTTCCCAGTCCTCCTTAATGTTTCTTTCCTCTGAGACTACCTCTAATTGATCATGTCTATAGATTGTTGCACACAGCTGTTGTAAGGTATCTCCATTAGACTGAGAGATCCTTGAGGGCAGGGTCTGACTTTCCCCTTCCTTTGCATCCCTAGCATTTGGCCTACCATGCAGTAGGTGCTTGGGAAATGTCTGTTGACTACTGTATTTTTGCTATTTGTGTTGACTGAAATTATGAAATGACAGTAAATTTTGGAGGGATGCTCTTTTCAGCATGTCATTTTGAAACCAAACTTCTACCCATTTTATAGATGAGGAAATGAGGGGTCAGAAAAATAAAGAGTGGAATTTTTTTAGAGTCACGCAAGTACTTTTTTTCAGGAGTAAATAAGATAGAATGAGATCACTTATTCAAGTAGAAGAATTTGCCTTGGCAAGGAGAAAGACCGCCTCATTGTGAAGCAGGTCTGAAGAGGAAATTTTGGCAGAAGGCATCTGATAAAATGTCTACTATGCTTACTCCTTCCCCTGAGTGGAATGCTCAGGCCACTCCCCTCCCTCCCCTGTCTGGAACACATTGGCAACCTGGGTAGGGGGGAGCAGGACATGTGGTCTCTAAAAGGTTCTAAAAGGTTCACCATCACTGACCTATACCAATGAAGTCTAAGGCAAATCCTTTCCATTTTCTATTCTTACCAGATGCCTTCTGGTTACTTGTTCAAGTCACGCCTATGTTTTCTGGAATTGGGAGAGTAAACCTTGGGAATAGCTACTATTTCATTTGCTAGGGGTTAGGGAGAAGAAGAAGATCACTGATTTGTGATCTCATTACAGCCTGATCTCTAGGTGGGAAAGGGGGCTTCAAGGGAGAGGGGGGATGGAACAGACTGCTCAATTGAATCTGCAAGAGTTTTTAGGCTAACCTCATTACCTACTCCATTGCTTAAGAGAAGCTAAGGGCTTCTGAGGCCTGGCTCTCTCCAACCATCAGCTAGATTAGCAGGAAAGAGCTAGAGCGATGAGCTTGGAGTCTAGAGGACAGATGCAAATTCAAAACTAGCTGTGTGACTGGCAAAACTCTTAACCTCTCTCTGCTGCCTCAATTTGCTCATCTATAAAATAGTGGAAATCCTAGCACCTCCTTCCCAGGGCGGATATGAAGATCAAATGAGATAATATCTATAAAGTGCTTAATAACATGTATGTGGCATAGTAGGCACTTAAAAATCCTTCCTTACTCTCTCTCTCCCTCCCACACTAAGAAACAAAATCTACATAATCACCCATGCATACATAACCACAAACATGCACCTACACACAAACCCATGCACTCTAACCCAGACGTACACATGCAAACATGCCCATACAGAGGCACACTCTGAATCACACCCTAACACCCCCCAAGCATACTAATACACGGATGTACACATGTGCACATTGGTAAGCACACATACACACAATATTAGTATACATGCATGTTTACACAAACACACATGCATAGATATACACATCTGCACACATGTAGGCACATGCACAGACATGAGCACACATACCCACACATGGATATATATGCATACACGTACCCACAGTTTCATCTGCATACACACATGTAAAACATACATATACATACATAAAGGAATGTATACACACATCAAGACATATGTACACGTGCACACACAACTACGCAGGTATACACTAACACATGCATGCTCTCACACACAAGCACACACACATACACATATACACATACCCAGTTATGGAAATATGTGCACATGCATACACACATGCACACAGACCCAAGTAGGTGTAGGCACACTATAACACAAACAGTGGCACACACACATTCATGCACTCAGGAGAACACATATATACATACACACATACATATACACATGCATTCACGTGAGCATAGACTCGTCCACATGCACATCTGCCCAGACACACATGTCCGCACACAGTGAGATACACATGCATATACATATGCACAGACATGCACATTGCACAAAACACCCACAATGGATATGCACATGCACATGTGTCCACATACTCAAACATGTACTCACATGCATGTGTGTGCTCATGCCTACACATGTGTGCAAACATAAAGGCTATGTAAAATGTGCATCTTTTCCACGTAGAGCTAATTGGTTTAACTTGCAAAACCGAGAACTTCTGGTTAGACCCCAGTCTAGGCCTTATTCATCACACATGGTAGCATGGCAATGTGCTCTGAAAAACGGTACTTGTGTGACAGGCAGTATATCTCAGGAACCGGGAAAAGGAGATTCAAGAATTTTTGCCTCATAACTGTAATTGATTAGCATAGCCAACCCTTACATCATACTATGGCTGTGGCTGAAGTATTTGGAAAAGCCAAGGTCCCACCACATAGAAAAAGCAATTTAGTTGATCATAGTCTATATACGACTAAATTACGCCCAGATGAATATTGCAAAAGGGGGAAACCACCAGTTTTTATAAAAGAGACGCGAAGAAAGACTGTTTATTTAGCAGGTTTTCTACTGAGCAAAAGCAATTTTTACATCCTCCCACTTTTTTCTTGGTCTCGATAAGAACAAAATGGAATTCCTCTGTCGCTTATTAAGAAGTGGGAGAGGAAGCACAAGAGCTTCACGGCGTACCCCTCAAAGGTTGAAAGGGAGGTCACTAATTCTCTTTCACTCGGATTCAGGACTAAAGCAATGGTTTGCCTCTTTGAGATGGTCCCATATAATCTCATCAGTGAAATCTCAGAAAACCAACCTGATTTAATTTAAGCCTCTGAACTTCCTATTTATGAGTTAGGGGGAAATTGCAGTCCAGAAGGAATTACCAAAGACCATTTTTCATTAGCTGAAGAGTGGCAGAGGGTGACTTTAATATACGGAGAAGATGACTACTGCCTTCTCAGCTCAGAGAAGGATGCCTCGAATTGCCAAAGTGGCTTTCTTGGGCAAGAGAAGTGGAAGGAATGGATTAGCACTTCTTGAAAACGAGGCTCTCTTCCTCTCAAGGCCCTTGTGATACTTGAAAAAGCTTTGTAACTCTACCTGGTCTAGGAGCTAAGATAACATTCTACTGTATTCCATAAAGCAAAGAAATAGCATGTGGAGAACCTGTTCATTTCTGCAATGAACCTCCCATAATAGGAGTGGATATGGCTATTGATTCTCTATCCCATTTCCCAGAGTGGCTGTTCTAAACCTCTTCTCTCCTCCAGCCTCCCACATCTTTACCTCCTCCCACTCTCTTAGCTGAAAACCTTGCCTCCTGCTTTACTGAGAGAAAAGAAGCCATTACTCATGACTTTTCTCTTCCCTTTCCTGCATCTTAGCACTCCATTCTCTCCTTATTCCAGTCTCTGCTACAGAAATGGTCCTTTTTTGGGCCAAGGCCAGCACCTCAAAAGATGCCCTCCTGTCTTTTCCACTAGAATGACCTTACAGTCAGCCCCCTTTCATTCAAATCTTCATTCTTTCTTTATCTACAGCTTCCTTTCCTGCTATCTACAAACATGCCCTAGTTTTTCCTATTTGAAAAAAAAAATTAAAGCTCCACTAGATCCTACCCATCCTCTTTAGGTGTCTTCCTCTATCTGGTCTTCCTTTTGTAATGAAACTCCAAACGAAAGTTGTCCACACTCATTATTTCTATTTCCTCTCCTTCCCCAGTCAACTTTTCACCATCACCAGGACCAGAAACTATGCTATGGAAAACTTAATCTTTTCAGGTCTGCAAGTCATACCCTAGAGTTCCCAAATTTTTCTGGCCTACTGCCCCCTTTCCACAAAAAATATTACTTAGCACCCCCTGTCACATACTATCACCACCCCCAAATGCACCTGTGGCCATCACCCCTCCCCAGATCGCTGCAGCACACACCAGGGGGCAGTGGCGCCCACTTTGGGAATCACTGATCTAGAGCCTCCACTATCCGGAATCATGAATGCTCCAATTCCTCCTTTGTTATCACTTCTGTGTGTTTTCTCCTCCAATTAGAATGTAAACCCCTAGAGGAAACTGAATGGACTATTGTCACTTTTAAATTTCTATCTTAAACACTTAACCCAGTGCTTAGTTTACTTCAGTTTAATAAATTCTTTCAGTCATTGATTTTTCTCTCACTCACTTCTCTATCCTTTGATATCCATCTTCTTACTCAATGAGCACTGCTCTCCAAAGCCAATGATCTCTTAATTGCCTAATGTGTTCATCTTTCTCAACCTCTCCGTTGCTTACCTGCTCCCTCTGTGTACTGAGATTTTGTCACACTGCTCTTAGTTGTCTTCCTAAGCATCCTTCAGCTCCAACTCATCATCCATACCAACATCTTTCACTGTGGTTGTGCCCTAAAGTTCTCGTCTGAGTCTCCTCATCAGTTGTCAGAGATTTAATTATTATTATCTATGGATCTATTCAGCCTCCATCTCTTTGGGGGATGGGACTTGTACCACATCATCATCTACCCATTGGACATTTCAAAATGGAAATCAACAAGCCCCAAACTGAACTTATTCCATTTCCTCCCAAGTCAATGCTTTTACCACAGTTCTCCATTTCTATCAAGGGCATCATCCTTCATGTCTCCAGGGCTTGCAACTTTGATTCCTCACACTTGGTCATACCATGTTGTCAAATCGTTGTCAAATCTCACTCTCTCTAATCCTCCAGTATCTCTCCTATTTGTTCTCTTCTCTCTCATACAGCCACCACCTGAGTTCAAGTCCTCATTACTTTTCACCTAGACTACTGCAATATTTATCGAACTGGTTTCTCTGCCTTAAATCTCCCCCCTATTCCAATCTATCTTCTAAAGAGATTTTTCCAAAGTAGTTTTCCTCAAGCACAAGTCTAAGTCACTCCCTTACACAATAAATGCAGGTGGCTTACCTACTATCACCTCTAGAATCAGACAAGTTTATACTGTCCTCAAATGTTATTACATCATTGGTCTGAATTGCCTCTTTTCCCCTATCATGTTTTTTAGGATCATGCTTATTTTGATAACCCATTGTATCCCTTCTCCTGACTGCCCCCCCACCAAGGTCAATCTGAATTTCTAAGGCCCTTGAGAGCAAGGCCTGACCCTAGCAGTATGTCTGACAGATGCTGGAATTTCAGTGGATTCTTACTCTTGTAAGAAATAAAATTAATATAGAGTAATAAAATTAAAAATATGATGGTTTCAAAGGGTTTATTGAAAGCCATTTAGAAAAATGAAGCCACGTGCCTGTTGAGTTAGTTCAAAATACGCAGGCTGTTACCTCTTCCTCCCATCCTGGCTCCGTGCCAAATCACCAAAAAGAGAGCAAGTACCAATCCTGTCCTCAGTCTTTATACTCCTGTTTATGTTATTACACTTCCTCCCCACCTGATTTTACAAGAGGAATCATGGGAAATGTAGTTTGAAAGAGATCTAAATGTCCACAGGAAGTTAAAATCAGGGACCTCCAAATTAGTTCAATATCACACTCTCTCTGAGGGTAGCACTTTATTCTACCACTAGAGACCAGAATGTATCTGCGTTCTCCCATCCTGGCCAATTCTGTTTCACAATATGTGGGCTTTATAAAGAACGGGGGCTGAATGGGGGCAGCTAGGCAGTTCAGTGGATTGAGAACCAGGCCTACACATGGAAAGTCCTGGGTTCAACTTTGGCTTCAGATACTTCCTGGCTGTGTGACCCTGAGCAAGTCACTTAATCTCTATCGCCTAGGCCTTACAGTTTTTCTGCCTCAGAACCAATTCATAGTGTTGAGTCTAAGATGGAAGGTGAGAGTTTAAAAATAAATAAGTAGATGCTGAATTTAACCGAGAGCTCTGGACTTTCCTCCCTGTCCTCCCCCAGCCCTCATACCTCAAATACAACATAGGACAAGTGCAATGGCCATTTTAACTTAGAATCTCCGTGATAACATTCACGAGTTGTATGGCATTCATTTCTACATGTCTCTTCAGTGAAAGCAGGACTCTAAGCTTCTTTGAAGTCTATTTTTAAGGAAATTAAGGCCTAAATAAGGAGTTCTTAACCTAAGGTCTGTGAACTTGTTTTTTCACAAGTTTCACTGAAATTGGTTTCTGCTGCAATCCTGTGCATTTAAAATCAGGATTCTAAGGAGGAACCCATAGGCTTCATCAGACAGTCTGCCAAAGGGATCCAGGCACAAAAACAGGGAAAGAAGCCTTGGCCTAGGCAGGAAGCCATGTGTAAGTATTGTAGGAGTAAACAAAACAAATGTCTCCCCCCCCCCCAAGCAATCATTAATAAATTTGCCAAGGTTTTCTAGATTGGTTAAGATAGCTAAGTATATTAGAGAAAATAACATGTTGATTTTTCCAAAGCCTTGATGTAGGCAATATTTCAATGCGAATTGGATTGACCAACCCACTCATTAGACAATTTTTCAGAGGAAAATCCCCTACATAAGGGAAAAAAACCCCCAAATTTATTCTCTTTCCTGTTGTGGGCACAAGGACTAATGATCATTTCTTCAATAAACCTCAGAACGTCTAGATACTTGCAAGGTTTCTCACTCCTTATTAATTACAATTTGATGATGGTGTATTAGTTCATCATATAGAAAAACAAACCGACTCAGTTCAACCCAACATCTAATTATATTCCTCATGCTTTCTGTGATTTTTGTTTCTTATAAGAGAATGTTTGCATGCCTTCTTTTAATGTCAGAGAATGCCTTTTTTCCTTTTGATAAAAGAGGAAGGGACCTTTCACATTCAAAATCTAAATTTTTTTTCTATCAGTTCTAATATTATACAAACATTGTAAATAAAATTATTATGATCAACATTAGACTCGGTGACAAGTAAAGCAAATTCTGAGTATACCCAGAACGCATGGAGCAATAATGATGATCTGAAATAGATTTGATAAAAAAAAAAACAGAACTTCTAAGAAAGACTGAATAATTCAAGAGTTCTTCAAATGACCAAAAAGATTTCCCCAACAATAATGATTAACAAGGGCTGTCTAACTATTGGCAAAGACTGACAGGGACAGTGAAAAAAGATATCCAAGAGTCTTAACTCAGAATAAAGCTGAATAAAACAATTCACCCTCTCCCTTTCTCCCTTAAAATCATTTAAAGAAATAAGAACCTGAAATTTTGAAGATCATATTATGTCTAAGGACAGTTGAACTTGTTGGGAATAAAGCTTTTTTGCAATGAATGACAGCTTGATGCTTCATTGAATAAACTCTGACTAGATAAGAAATAAGTATCTCTGAGATTGCAGATCAAGAACCTTTAACCCCTTTTCTGCCATGGATCCCTTGGGCAGGCTCTGGAAGCCTATAAAGCCTAGGAACTCTTTCAGAAAAAAAAAAAGGATTTGGAATGCAGAAAATAAAACAGGACTTCAAAGGAAACCAATGGTATTGAAATAGAGTTATCAAGCTATTTTAAAACAGGTTCATTGACTCTAGCTTAAGAACTCCTATTATTGATTCTTCTTCCCCCAAATGTGTTTAGGGAAGAAAACAGATAATTATTTTGTGACTTCCTCTCTTTTTGATCTCATAAAGGATCTGAAAATTGTAGCACTGCCAGCATGGACCCTTCCTGCTCTGGTCCAGCTGTTTCTCTCTCTCTCTCTCTCTCTCTCTCTTTTTTTCTCAGATCATTTCCACTTGTTCACACAGCACACGAGGCCTAGAATGTTACAGGCCAATTGTGGTGACTCCATCGTCACTGAGAGGAAATGCAGCTGGTAAGACAAAGCTTGACAGTTCTTTGTGCTTTTTTAAACCTCATATCTTCCTAGTTCTCTCTCTGTAAATGATTTTGGGATGATCTGGCTTTACCGGGTCTCTCTCCAATCAATCCACTGATAAGTCCTTTCTGTAAATCCATTTTTCCTTTCACTGTTCCTCACTGCTTTATGAGCCAAAGACGCTTATAATCTTCTATCATGCTTCTCCATGATATTTTATAAATGAGGTCATATTATAAACTGGTGGTGTTCTTGGCTACCATTTTTCTCCACTTGGGCAAAACCATCAATTATTATAGTGCTTTACAGGGATGCCAAACATCTCTCAGAAACAAAATCTCATCTTTAACAATAGAGAAACCCAATAATTGTCTGGGGATGAGATATGGCTGCTAATCAATCAATGAACCAACCAACCAAACATTAAGAACGTGTCAGGCACCTACTATGTGCCAAGTGGAAGGCTAGGCCCCAGGGTAAGAAAGGTATACGGGAAATAATTTCTACCCTCATTCTAGAGTAGGAGACAGAGTGTATATACCCCTGAAAATATGGACAAAAAGTATTTACAGAATACAAACAAAATATATACAAGGGAATTTGGGGAAGGGAGGAGCTACTAGCTGGAAGGAAAATTTGGGGAAAAAGTGTTTGAGTGGAGTTATGACTGAAACGTGGGATTGTAAAAGACAATGTTGAAACGGAAGTGTATTTCTAGGTATGTGAGAAATCCTGTGCAAAAACAGAGATGGGAGACGGAATGCTGTGTGTGAAAAATACCCAGAAGGGCAGTGTGACTTGACCAGAGAATATGTGCAGGGGATTGGAATGTGTTGAAAAGGGAAGTTGGGCCTGGCACGTGAAAGGCTTTAAATGCCAAGCAGATGACTCTCTATTTGATCCCAAAGGTAATAGGGAGCTGGGGCCCTAGACTTATACTTAAAGAATATGACTTTTTATATCTATATGGAGAAAGGACTGGAATATGGAACAACTTGAGATAAAGATACTATTATTACAAGTCTTAGCAAGAAGCAATGAGGATTTAGACTATGTTGGTAGTGCTGTAGAAAGAGGGAAGAGAATGGATGCTATGGAGAGGGAACAGAAAAGATCTGGCAACTGCTTGGAGATGGGGGTGGGGTAAGGAAGAGGGAGGGATGAAGGGAAGTTTGGAATAAGAGTACATTTGTGAGAAAGATAAGGAGGAGTTCGAATTTGAACATGCTGAGTTGGAGATACCTGTGGGGCATCTAGTTCAAAATGTTCAATAGGTAGTGATGTGGGGTGGAGGCTTAGATAGAATTCTGGCACCTAACTAACTACTGCCTTGTAACACTGAGCAAATTCCTCAAATACTCTAAGTCTCAACTGGCTCCACTATCCATCATTTAAGGTTCCTTTGATTTCTACAATTCTATGACTCTCTTCTCTAGTCTTAACCTTCTGTGGGCTTTGTAAAATGAATTTAATGACCTTCGGCTAAACTGTGGTGTTTTTAGTAAAAAGAACCTTGGATCACAGGCAGAGGAGCTAGGTCCAGAGCTCAGCTGTGCTTAGCAGTTGGGTAACCATGGACAAGTTATTTTTTACCTCTCCCAGACTCAGTTTACTCATCTGAAAAAATGAAGTTGGATGACATAATTTCTAATGCCTTTCCCAGCTTTAAATCTATGTTTCTTCCTCGTTGTAATGAGCAGACGTGATCTCTGTCTAAATAAAATGTCCCACGGTTATCGGATGCAAACAGTAAGGCTCTGTAATGCCAGTCTACAGTAGGTGAATCAAAGTAAAGCAAAATTCTGCAGTTTTGGGGAAATCTGAGGAAAACAGAATTTCAAATTACACTGTCAGCAGAAATAGTCAACTCACAAAAACTCCCCCAATTCACCCGGCATTTCAAACAGCCTCCCCTTTTGGGCCTTGGTCTTTATTAGTCTTTCCATTTTCTACAAGGTGGCTCCTAGACTTTCCTGGCCACGACTCTTTCTCTTTCTCTCCGAGAATCTTCTCTCCCTTCGTTGTGGGGGCCTTTTCAGAGTTAGGTTCTGGCCAGTGGGGAGCAGGTTTGACAGGACTGGCCAAGCTAATCTCCTTTAAGCAATTGATGCTAAAGCCTGGCCTCCTCTCCCTCAGCGCCTCCATGATCCCAGGTAAGTAGGAACTCTGAATGTGTGCTTCCAGCATGTTCAGCAGATTCCAGCCTATTCCCATGTCTTTCCCTTAAACTAAAAATTCCTCTAAGAGAAAAACAAAATGAGAAAGACAATAGGCTGGTGTGTCCGTAGATACTGTTGGCCTTCACATGCACCGGGAGATGTGGCAAGAGAAGCCAGAACAAGAGAGGGGGCAAGGGCATGTGCTGGATGCTGCATGTGCATGGAAGGTTGAAATCAACAGACTGTTTCTAGATAGAAAGGGGAAGAGAGACAGAAAGCGTGTCTGTCTCCAGTGGCTAATCTAATTGCGTCAACTCCAAAGAGGAGGAGAACAGAAAGAAACTGAGACGGCATCGATATTCCTTTCCAACAAAAACTTAATTGCTGAGGCAGTTCTCACCACCTTATTTCTAAATCGGATGGTTTACAAATACATTATACCACCCAACAGGAAGTAAATACATCAGAAGCAGTGCTGGCATCCAAAGGGGTGGTGGCGGGGGGAGCAATACTACGAAGGGAAAAAAGACATCAACGATTCAGAGAAGAAAGGAAGATTTTGCACAGATATATCAAATGGAAGCTATGTATTGAAATCAGGAGCTAGTTCAGAGATTGTCTTTCATCAAAAGAAATAAGGGTGCTGCCTACAAAGGGCTTAAATCTTGTGAACTGAGCTCTGAGTATTCCTGAGGGAGGTTTTGCATTCTTCTGATTAACAAAGATGCCTCAACATCCAACTCGGGAGGGAGGGGAAAAAACAAGTTTCCTCTTCTCAAACGCTGGCCAGACAAGCATCCAGTCTTAACTCTTTCAAAGGAAAAGAAACAAAATCCAAATCCAGAACTAAGACCTCCTTTAAAATGCAAAGATGAGACTTATTAATACTAGGCTCTTGGGACGAGCACACTTGTAAGATGTTTTCCACCCACAAACCAGCCAAAGATTTGATTCTGGGAGACGAGCAGCGACTAGAGCCATGGTTTCCTTGGTCCTCCAGGAATCATGTCTTCTATCAGGAATGTGCACTGGGGAAGTTAAGGGCTTACTGTTTATTTCTCCGCCTAGTGGAGAGGGCGCCCAGTCAGGAGTCAGAAAGACTTAAGGTCAAATGGAGCCTCGGATAGTTACCACAGGATGTGATCCAACATCTGTCTGCCTTGCTTCCTCGATTGTAAATTAGGAATCCTATTGGCATATACCTTCTAGGGCTGTTGTGGGGTTGGAATGAGGTGATGTTTGTAAAGATCTTGGCACAATGCCTGGCACATAGTAGGCACATAACAAACGCTTATTTCCTCCGCCTTCCCCCCAAGTCTTACTTTGCTAAGAACTCACAAGGTAAGGTTTATTTCTATTTACAATAGAAAGGTTTGTTTAGTTTAGAAAAGTTTGTATGATGAGATCATAAAAAGAAGAGCAGGGGAGGAATGATCCGAGTTGGAGATGTAAGGAAAATATGGAAATATGGACAGAGGTAGTAGGCTCGAGGGCTGCTTTTTGGGGGCCCTCAACACTGATTGTTCCTATGGAGTCGGCATCTTGCAACATGACTTAGCCACAGTGGCATTAGCTATGGATCATGGACACTAAGAGGGGAAGGCACACTTCAAAGTTGAACACAGACAAAGTGTAGGTCCCATTCTTCAATTAAAAATAGATGCAAGGAATCATCTAATAAGGCTAAATGGCATCACCGCTACCAGTTACACTGGCTGGCTGCAGCAGACTCAGGATCAGGATTCCTCAGGCAAGTAGACCAGTTTTTAAAAAATACTAGCAAGGGCACAGGGGAGGCCATTTCTTATACCATATTGAAGTTCCATAGTACAAGGCCAGTTAAAGCGTCTGTCCTGAGACATACGCTTTTCATTTTCAATTGTTTTCAAATAAAAAGAGAGAAATTCACCTTTCAAACTGGATTGTTTAAATGCACCTACAGCTACTGACATCTAGCAGAGGCAAGGCAAGCTCTCCCCACTGATGCATTTCAAAAAAGCTTCAATTGGCCAAAAGAAAAAAGTGCAAAGGGTTTTTGGACAAAAGAGGACTAGAGGGAACACATTTTCCTTTCGCAAAAGTGCTGTTCTAGGAAATCAGAGAAGGCCAGGCAGCGCTACAGGCCTTCAGTTCACAGCTTGGGGTAAGAAAAACATGAAATTTGGCTTAAAGCCCTTCAAGTTATCAATATTTCATTTCATGAAATAGTAATGGATTAAGGAGACTAAGGGACTGTAACAAGTAGACAGTAAGCCCCTCAGAGGCCAAGGACTAGGTCATTTTCACTATAGAGTCTCAACAACTAGCAGAGCACCAGGAACACAGTCGGTGCTTAATAAATGTTTGCTGAATGGAAGAAGAAAAGGGGGAAACACAGGAACACGAGAAAACCCAAACACTTAGGACTTTTGGACAGCTTTCAGATTTCTACCATATCTTAAATGGATCTAGTCTAGGAATCTGATTTTTCCCCCAGTATCACAGACTCATATTTATTTAAAAGAGAACACCTGGGGATCTCTCCGTCTATCTCAGAGAAGTAGAAATGATAGCGTTAGTTGGGAGTCAGGAGAGCTGGGTGCAAATTCTGGCTCAGAAACTTACAAGCTGTGTAATTCTAGACTTAATTTTTCTCAACCTCAATGTCCTCAGCTAAAAAAATGGGATAAATATACTCGTGCTTCCCAGCTCACAGTGAAGCTGTGAGCAGAAGTACATCATTATGTCCATCCTTGTCCAACTCAGGATAAAGTGCACTGGATTCAGACTAAGTCTGGAATTTCTGCTCTGCCATTGCCTGGGAAGCCTCAGAGGGGCATAATGGCACATATTAGACTCCCCCGCCCCTCACCCTCTGGCTTGCTAGGGTGAGGATTAAATGGTTGCTAGTGTATGTGTCCTAAAGTAAAAGGGCCTCCTCAAACCTCGTTTGTTATTACTATGAGGTTTCCTATGCCCATGAGAACTCGGAGTCAAAGTTTTCTCAGACCCCCAGGTTGAGATCATTTTCTTTATTTGAGGGCAGAAGGCACTCAGAGGGAGAGACTGTTTTGTTGTCAAGTGGAGGTTCAAAGTAGATCGTGATTATGATTTATCACCCAGATCCCTTTGTTAATAATGGCAGAGATTTTTTTAATGGAGATAATAATCTCTTCAGGAGTGATGGGAGGATCACATGAGGTTCTATAGACAGTGGTACTATATCCAAGTCAGTTATTATTCATATAACGATGTGCCATCACTGGAGGCACCCTCCTCTGGTCCACAGCTATCCAGAACCCATGTGGGTTGCTTGATTGTTTCGATAACTTGGTTAAAATGAGCATTACCGACTCTTTTCCTTCCAATGGAATGGGAAATGACTAGGCCTTATTACCATGTACCCTTCCTCTCTGTTCTATGGCTTCCCTGGCACAGTCATCTGACTTAGTGGCATAACTTGGGCCTAACCAGACTCAGGGCAGCTGAGGTTTCCTTTACACGATGTCTTTCCCAATTGGACTGTGACCTCTCTGAGAGCAGGGATTGTTTTGATTTTTCTTCTTCTATCTCCAGCATTTAGCATGGGACGCTTTGTTTGTTTGTGTGTGGATTGTTGAAAATGGGGAACACAAAGAAGGAAGAAAAATGTTCCTCTGGAGAGCACAACCCCTGCAGTCCACAGTCCCAGGAGCTGCTCCTCTTTCCCCCCAAAGATACGAGGCTTCTGAGATCATTAATAACAACATCATCATCATCAACAACAACAACAATAGTAACAGCAGCTAACATTTATATAGCACCTACTATGTGCCAAAAGCTTTATAAACATTATCATATTTCATCGTCACAACCTCCCTGGGAAGTACGTGCTATTACTAGTCCCATTTTCACACACGAGGTACACAGGGAGTGAGTGCTTGAGGCCACATTTGAATTCTTCCTGACTCCAGGCCCAGGCTCTCTCCAGTGTGCCCCCTTCCTGAGTAGGTGAATCAAGTGGGCGTGGCAGGACGAGGAATGGATTGTGTAGCTCTGTCCTGGGCACACAGCTGGCCCTAAGGAAATACTGGGGGGGAAAGAGCGAAAGGTGTGCTTGCCTGTAACAATATGCACAGCCTGGAGAAGCCAAGAGCTCCTAATTCCATTCTTAAGAAGGGGGGGGCACCTGAGGATTCAATGGGGGAATAAACAAGTCATTAGGGATTGTTGGGGAAAAGTAGAGTTTGTTGCTACTGCAAATGTGTTCGCTGTAATTACTGACATGAATTTAAATGGATTTGACTGAGGCTATACTGGAGCTAAATTAATTGCAGCGTTGATGCATAGCAGCTGTTCTTCATGTTACACTTTCCTGCAACTGGAATGTGAATATCAAAATAGGAACACAAAGCGAGTTTCTAATAAATGATGAGGCCTCCTCCGGTGCGGGTTCTGTTTGCACATGTGGCCTCCACTACATTCACGGTTTTTGCTCGAGAGTGTTGAACAAGGATGATGAAGTTCCAAACAATTAACTGCTTCTCCAAGACACCTTTGTGACTGCCAGGTTTACTTCTCTTGTACCCAAAGCCTGGGAAAATAGCACATTCTTCTCATAGAGCCATTTCCAAGCCAGCCCAGATCATCTGCAAAGCAGCACTAAGGATGCCCAAAGTGAGGGAGAGATGCCATCCACTGGGAGGGATTCCCACATCAGGAAGGGTTGAGGGTGGGAGGGAGAGGCCACAGGGGTCCCTTCTGGCTCCAGTGTGCCATTGCAGCTTGAGAATCCTGACTTTGTGCATTTGGAATGAAATGCTGAACAAAATCTAGAATCGATTTCCAATCTTGGGGCATGCATATATATGTGGATGCTATTCTGAGAAACATTCCCTTAGCATTTTCCTGCTAAGGCACGGGAGAGGAAGGAAAGCTCAGTCATTCTTGAGGAAGTGATTGAGACCATAAACATAATTATATCATTAGATTTGAAAATGCAGAACAAGCCTCCCACCCTGGCTAGTCGGACAATTTCCAAGGTACAGAAAAGCCTCGATTAACTCAAACCTTCAATCTCTTTTTTTCCCTTGTACCGGATTAAAAACAAACAAAAATAAAGCAGCGAGTGACAAGGAAAAACGCAAATGTCTGATTTTAAAGCACTTTTTCTGGGCACATGGGAATAAGAATCATGGAATATCAGAACAAGAAAAAACCTTAGGGATAAACAGTTGAGAAAGTGCTGGAACTGGAGTGTGAATCCCGTCTCAGACACTTTACTAGCTAGGTGACTCTAGGCAAGTCACTTAACCTAAGCTTTGGCTTTCTATCTGTAAAATGGGGGTTATAATAGGAGTACCTACATCTCAAGGTTGTTGTGAGGGTCAAATAATGTGTAATGAGCTTTGCAAACCTTACAACACTATATAAATATTAGCTATTATTACTATTGCTATTAGTTACCTATTTATTTATTATTACTTACTTACTTACTTACTACTACTACTACTACTACTACTACTACTACTACTACTACTACTACTACTACTACTACTACTACTACTACTACTACTACTACTGCTTATTTTGTACTTTGCACTGAATTAAGTGCTAGAAATAAGAAGAAAGGTAAAACATTGGCCCTGCCCTTAAGGAACGTACATTCTAATAGGGAAAACAACATGTAAATAATTGAGAATATATGAGATATATACAGATTACATGAAGGTAATCTCAGAGGAGAAGTTGGAGGGACCAGGAAAGGTTCCTGGAAGAAGAAAAAAATTAAGCTGAGTCTTGAAGAACATTAGAGAAACTGAGAGGCAGAAGAAAGGGGAGAAGAACATTCTAAGCATGGGTGATAACCCAGCAGATAGAAGACAGGAAAATCAATCTCAAGGAAGAGTCTCAGTAGGGGGATCAGTCATAAAAAATGACTTAACCATTAGTATTTTTCAAGTATTACCAATGTTCACTTTCCATTGGGGTCATACCCCTCTCAAAATAGTGAACCAAATCCAAATCGACATTCTCACCATGAGCTCAGGTGGGCGTCACCAAGAAGTTGTAGCTTAATGGAAAGAAGGCTGAGAAGTTAGGGGCAACATGATGGTGTTGTAGGCAGCACCCTGGACATGAAATCTGGACACTTAGGTTTAAATTTTCCCCAGATACTTAGTAGTCATGGCACTGAAGCTTGGTCCCAGTTCAGGCCCCTGACTGGAGAGGAAGGATGACAAGAGCTACAGCACTACATGCTGCTAGGGTGGATGGGAGGAAAGGTTTTACCGATCTAAAACAGTCGAATGCTTGGCATTATGACTATACCTCTGGTTCACCAACTGTTTTTGTGAAAAAGGAGTTGGTTTCAATATATAACCAAAATCAAATGAGAAAGAAATGCTATTTCAAGGGGCAGTTGGTCTTGCCACTTTGTAGTCAGAGTTCATGATGAGAGTAAGCAAAAAGACTCCCATAAGATACACTGATATCTGTCATGGTGGAAGAAAGAGTAGAGAAAGGGCATTCAGAACTTGACAAGACTGTACAAATGAAATCAATGTAGATTTTGATAGTTGGTACAAAGGTGGGCATGAAAGTGAAAATGAAAATGGAGAATCTGATTGAGGATCATAAAATGAAAGGCTTGTCCACTACTCTAAAGCCTCATGATTGTAAATCATGAACATTTTCTTGGGGAAAAAAAGGAGAGTCAGAAATGGGGCAGCTAGGTAGCTCAGTGGATAGATAGAGAGCCAGGGCAGGAGCTGCAAAGTCCTAGGTTTAAACCTGGTCTCAGACACTTCCTAGTTGTGTGACCCTGGGCAAGTCACTTAACCCCCATTGCCTAACCCTTACCACTCTTCTGCCTTGGAACCAATACACAATATTGATTCTAAAACAGAAGGTCAGGGATAAAAAAAGAGTCAGGCAGCACTGGACATGGCAAAGACCTATCAACGCATACAAAAAATAGTACTGAAATGGACACATTATTTTTGATTATATCCATTTTTTGAGAAGTTTATCCAGTCCGAAGGAGTTACCATAAGAGGAAGCTGAAAAGACCCCTAAATGACTTGAGCCAGCAAACCATTTCCTCATCAAATGGAGAGTAAGACCAACTTAGAGCTCTGCTATGAAGCCACTGCTAAGTTAAAATACATTGGGCCAAATGAGAGACTGCAGAGTTGCCTTCCCAAACACAGAAAAGCAGCTGAGGGGGAAAACAAGCTTACAAAAAGAATGATATGAAACTGAGACAAGTCATTACACCCAAGACCATTTGTAGATGAGCCTGAATGGCAGACAACAAATGGAGATGAAAGGGAACAGGTCTGCCAACATTTTCAATTATTTATTCTGATTGGTATAGAGAGTGGACTACATTCTTAATGTGGTATAAAGGTTAGACTCGCACTCCTAAGAGGAGGAAGTGGCAATAGCACTGAAGAGGAGAAGAGCACCTGGATCCAACCAAAGACATGCAGAAACATTCTACCCTCAAGGCAATGTATTTAAAAAGGGATTCAGACATTGATTTGTGCAAGATCTTTTAATAAAGGAAAGATCCCAAACAAAGGGGAGAGGCCATGAGGATATTTATCCACTGCAGACCACAGAGAAGATTTAAGCACTTTCAAGCTCCCTCAATGTCCTCTTTCTTATCTATGTAGAATCACCTATATGATGTCAGGGCTATTTTTGGGGAAATAACAAGAAGGGGCAGCCTTTCACAGATCATTTTTCTGTGGCTTACTACATTTTCGCTGCCACAGGAGGGATGGAAAAGTACAGAGAATATGTGATCCCAGCTGTGTTCTATTGTTTGTTGATTTCTAAAGGGCATTTGATTCCACAGAAAGAGAGGCAGTCAGAACTTTTCCCCCAACAAGGTGCCTCCCACACACAGGTTAAAAAAACTCTTAAAATTCTATGAGAGACGCAACCATGGAGATAACGTTCAACAATCTTCTAAGGATCAACAATAATGCATAAATTGAGGGAATATATTCATTTAAGGTATTTGCTGTTGGTACAGAGGTTGCCTAACAAACATCTCAAATGGAAAAAGGATTGTGAACGGATGCTCAGGTTCTCCAGATATTAGCCTATACTTCTTTGGCGCATTCACCGATCCCACTCAGCCAGGACTCATTAAGTGCCTATTATGTGCTAGACCAGTGATGGTGAACCTATGGCACAGGTGCCAAAGATGGTATACAGAGCACTCTCTGTGGGCACTCAGCCACCCCACCCCCCGAGTTCATTACTAGAAAGGCAGGGGGACTTGGACAGAGCTGCTCCCTTCCCCTCTCCACTGAGGCTGACAACATTTTTTCACATCACCCACCCCTCCATCCAGCAGCCACTGGGAGTGCTTTCTCCCTCCCCTATGTGGGATAAGTGGAGTGGCAGGGCATACCCAGCATGTGGTGGTGGGATGAGGGGTACAGTATTCTGTCTCTAAAAGGTTCACCATCACTGTGCTAGACACTAGGAATACAAATCTAAAAAATGAAACAATTTTGGAGAGAGGGCACGGTGTAACTAGCAGGGTCAGGAAAGGCTTCGTGCCAGAAAGGATGCTTGTGCTACTCTATCTTAAAGGATAAGAGGGGACTCTGTGAGATGGAGGACATTCCAGGCCTGGGTGGGGGGCAGCCCGTACCCAGGTAAAGAGATGGGAGGTGGTGGGCCATGAGTGAGAAACAAACAAAAGGTCAATTTGGCTGGGCTGGATCAGCCTAGGTCCCACTGAATCAGTGGGAAAGACTCTAAAAAGATAGGCTTAGGACCAGTTTTGTAGGCTTTTCAAAGCTCAATAGAGAAAGTTATATTTTATCCTAGACAACAAGGAGGCCTTGGAATTCATTTAGAATTGATATGGTCCTATCTTTATTTAAGGAATATGACTGGCAGCAGTGTGAAGGATGAAGTGGATAGGAGACACTAGAAACAGAGAGCCTAATTAAGAAGATGTTGTAATTGTTTGGAAGAGAGGTGATGAGGCCTAAACTAAGGTGGTAGCTATATGAGGAAAGAGAAGGGTTAAAATGAGTCAGGAAGAATTGAGCCCCAATCCTGCCTTACAAGTTGATTTTCTGTAGGGCCCTAGGCAAGTCACAACTTCCCGGAGCCTCAATTTCCTCATAAAAACGGGGAAAACAATAACATCTACTTCACAGAGTTATTGTGAGATAACCTTTATAAATCTTAAAGCCCTATGAATATTCTAGCTATTAAATCGAGTTTTCAGTATTTTCACCTCCAAAGCCCAAGTTTCCCATGTTAATATTCTCCAGATAATCAAGAGATAGCACTATTTAGGAAGGAGACAAAGCGCAGGTGATTCAAAAGTTGCAGCACATGAACCTTCGGTCACTTCATCCTCCTCCTCTATCCCTGAATCACATGAAGAGATGGCCCTTCTCCTTGCCAGGCTGGACTCCTCTACATATCCAAGTGATTTCATCCCATCTTTATTTGTTCAGCAGACTATCCTCTTTGTCATCTCCATTTTCTTACTAATCTCCAATCTCCCCAGTCAGGTGGTTGCTTCTCTACAAACATGTCAGGTCTTCGTCATCCTCAAGAAGCCCCGTTTTGATCCATCCATGCCTGCAAGCTATTGGGCCATAGCCCTCCTCCCTTTGGTGGCAAAATTCTAGGACAGGATGGTCCACACAATGGTCTTCTTCACTTCCTCTCCTCTTGGAGATCTCTGTTAATGATGTCTGGCTTCTGACCTCATCATTCAACTGAAACTGCTCTCTCCAAAGTTATCAGTGATCTCAATTGCTAAATCTGATGGCCTTTGCTCAGTTCTCAGCCATCCTGACTTCTTTCGCCACTGATGATGCCAATTACTCTCTTTTCTTTTATGCCACCTTCTTTCTAGGTTTTTGGGACACTCCTTTCTCCTGACTTCCCCCCTGTCTAGTAGACCTCCCTTTCTCTCTAGGTCAAGCCTCCTTATGTCAAGTTTTTCAGATGTCTCTTCTCTTTTCTCTCTATTTTATTTCTCTTGGTAATCTCGTTAGACCCCATGGTTTCAATGATCATCTCTATACTGATGATTCTCAAATGTACTTATCCAGCCCCAGCCCTACCTTCTCTGTTGTCTTCCAGGCTTGAATCTCCAAATGCCTACTGGACATCTCAAAATGGATGTACTACAGACATCTTAAACTCAGCATGTCCAAAACTGAACTTTCCTCCAACCTCTCTATATTCCCTAACTTTCCAATTACTGTCAAGGGCACTGTCATCCTCTCAGTATCTCAAGCTTGCAATCCAGGTGTCATCCTCCACTTCTCACTTTCTCTCACCCCACTCCCCAACTGCTCCTCCCATATCCAATCCGTGGCTCAGGCCTGTTGATTTAACCCAGCAGTATCTTTTGAATATTCCCTTTTCTCTCTTCTTACACTGCCCTGGTCCAGGGACTCATTTCTTCATGCCTAGACTGAGATAATTTGATGGTTGTTCTCTCTGTTACAAGTCTTTCCTCACTCCAGTCCATCCTCCAGTCAGCTGACAGAATGACCTCCCTAAAGTACAGTTCTGACTATAACATATCCCTATTCGATGAGCTTCAGTGACTCCACATCACCTCCAGGGTCAACTGTAACATCTTCTTCAGCCATTCAAAGCCTTTCATAACCTGACTCCTCTTCCTTTTCAGTCTTCTTGGGCTTTACAAAGCCCTTCCCTATAACCCCCACCACTTAACTGTACTTGGCAATTAAGTGACATTGGTTTCCTTGCTCTTCCTTGAATAAGACACTCTGTTCCAAGACTTGGACATTTTCCCTGGTAGCCCCCCATGTATGGAAATTATTTTCTCCTCAGCTATGCTTCTTGGCTTCCCTAGTTTCCTTCTAGTTCTGGTGAAAATCCCACCTTCTACAGGAATTCTTTCCCAATCTCCCTTAATTCTGGTGCCTTTCCTCTGTTGATTATTCGAATCAAACTCATAGATAGACATAGTTGTTGCATCCTATCTCACTCATTAAACCGTGAACATTACCTTTCTTTGTATCCTCGGTGTTTAGCACAGTGGCTGACACATAGCAGGCATTTACTAACTGTTTATTGACTGACTACTAAAAAAGGAAGGAACTTATGATGTCCAGAAGCTAAAGAGAGAACTGATGGCCAATAACCATTATCTGAGGCCTGCCTTGGTACCCACACCAGTTTTAGGACTTTAGCACTATGGCTCTATGGTCTTTAAGGATTATTAACGGAATAACCTTTTAATTAAGGTTTTTTTTTATTATTAATAGAATTATTTTTATTAATGGATTTGTTCATGGAATTATTGGATTTATTATTATATGATTATTATATTAATGGAATCAATGGATTATTAATGGAATAACCTTTTAATTAGGGCAAGAATGGCCCCAAGATGAATACTAGTGGATGGGCTACCATCAGCACCAGTGCAGGTTATCCTAGAGCTGAACGATCCCTCAAGCCCCTGAGGCCAATCTCCTCATTTTACATAGGGGGAACCTCATTTTACATAGGGGGAAAGTGAGGCCCAAAGAGATTCAGTGATTTGCAAAAGTATAATATCACACAGGTCATAAGAGACATAGCCTGGATTTGAACTCAAGTCTTGAGATGCCAAATCACAATTACTGCTTCTAACCATGATGAAGCAGTCAGACACATGCTGAAGTACAGAAGGATCCTAGTTAATGGAATAGCTTTATGTTCCCAAAGGATCAACACTTTCATTTAAGATAATGTGATTTTTCATCAGCAATCTAGTACCTCATGGTGTTACAGAAGGATGCTATGTTTACCTCTACCAGCTTAAAGAATTAGCCCCGGCCCCTGCCTCCCAAGAAATCTGCAAAGCACCTCAGCTTGCCAACGTCTCGGACTGTCCAACTAAACTCATCACTTCCTGGAAGGTTTATTTAGAAAACAACAAACTGAAAATTTCCTCTTTAGAAAGAGCCACAGCCCAGTGAGGAAATGGCTCATTTTGAATGCATGTGGAATACCAGCTGAAGGCATGAGGCCAGTTTAGGCGAACGCAGCGAGCCAGGAAAGGTGATGTGCTCTTCCGGGAGATCTTTCTTCCCAGGTCACTCATTTCAGTCTGGGTCCTTACCTTTCTCAGTGACTGGCTGAGCTCCCAATGAGTAGCTGGGAGTTTCGCATTAGCATGAGTGGCATTTTCCTGAAAGATGCCCCTCTTTATGGATATGAACAGAATGGGCAGTGAGGGTGCTATTGGAAGGCCCTTTGGGTTAACGCCATTCCCTGGGGTTTTCAGCATCTGTGCTGCTTGGACACCACCAACAACTGAGCTCCAGATCTGCTGGTAGATCAGAAACCTCTGAATATGCATCGAATTAGTCCATGCATAATTTGTTGCTGTGATTTCATTTTTAAAAGGTAAAAAACGGAGAAATGCAAAACAGGCATCAACTACTTGAGTGAAGTCTAATTCCGATTCTTTCCAGCTTCACTGGTCAGAACTGTTAATATGGTTTCGAGAGATGGATTCATTAGTAAGTCTGACTAAGACAGCTCATTCTTTATCCTTATTCTAGTAGTAAAAAGGTGATTCTAATTGCCACAGTAATCAGATATAATGAAGAGTAAAACTGTTCCTGATTAAATAACATTTGCATCAGAATTAAACTTGGAGTTTGCAGTTTTGGAGAGGTTGTTTTTCAAGCCCGGCACTTGAAAAAAACACCTTCCTGGCTAATTTTTTCAACTTTTCTAAACAGAAAAGGAACATTTGTAGCCTTTGGAGTCTGGCGGGATTGAAACACGTAATTAATTTATTATTCATGCCATAATCAATTTCTTCACATGCTTCTTGGAGTGGCCCTAAAATCCATCTTCATAGATACAGCAATCCAGAAATTGTGAGACTTCTCTAATATTTTGGCTAAGTCAAGGTAAGTGCGCATGGAGAGCAGCCGTTCTCCAAGTCTCGGGGCCCTGACGCACTCCCACGGAACTTTGGTTTATGTGGCTTATATCTCACAATGCTTACTGTATTTGAAATGAAAGTGATTTAATATTATTATGAACATGATTTTCATTTTGCTGACCCGCCAAAGAGTCTGAGGGGCCCCCCCAGCCCCCCAGGTCCCCAGACCACACACGGAGAACCTCTGGTAGAGTGGATAGAGAGCTGGACTTGGAATCAAGACCACCTTGGTACACAGTTCAGGTCTTGCGGTCTTGCCTATGACCGAGCTGCCAGGTGGCCCTAGATTGATTATGTCTCAATGTTCTAGGCAACTCTCTGTGACAAAATTGCACAGAAGGTGTCAGCTTGTCTCAGAAGAGGGAGTTCCTCACTGGAACGGAATCTGTGAGATCAGAGGTTTGGTCTCTCTCCCAACAGTATGACACTGTAAGTATTTTTCCCACGTTTATTTTTAAATGTGGCAATTCAACAGCATACAACAAAACGCGGGATTTGAAGTTCCCATTCAAAGCACTCAATCAGCATGCACAGGCTCTCTAAGATTATTATTTTTTTTAAACCCTTAGCTTCTGTGTATTGGCTCCAAGGCAGAAGAGTGGTAAGGGTAGGCAATGGGGGTCAAGTGACTTGTCCAGGGTCACACGGCTGGGAAGTGGCTGAGGTCAGATTTGAACCTAGGACCTCCTGTCTCTAGGCCTGGCTCTCCCATCCACTGAGCTACCCAGCTGCCCCCACCCCCTATCTCTTTTGACAAAAGTCTTCCACAATTTATCGTTAGAGAGAAAACCAGATATGGACTAAACCAACAAGGCTTTTTAAAACACTTACTATGTGCCAGCCTTGGAGCCAAGTGCAGGGTGGCAAAGACAAAAATCCCAAACCCCCAAACCAAGGCCCTGCTCTCATGGACCTTCTCTTCTCTTAGCATGCACATGGAGATATATGGGTACTTACAAGACATACAAAAGAGCCTGAGAAAGGCAGGCTGGGAGGCCTGTAAAAGTCCAGTGTGCAGAAGGTGCTGCTTTGGGGGTGGTGGGGCGGTCTTGAAAGACGCCAAGAAATTAATAGGGAGGGAGATGAGCAAATAGAACCTTCCCCACAGGGGGATAGCCAGCATGACGGCAGACAAATAGCAGATGACCAGAAAAGGCAATGGGCCAGCCACACAGCAAGGCTTAGGGAGAAGAGATAGAAACGCCAAGTAGTAGAGTGGCAAATTGAAAGACCAAGAGGCAGTCAGTGTTCCAGGATATAGGTTAGAACATTGAGAGGGGATTTTTGGGGAAGTAGTTGGGTAAGAATGGCAAAAGGGCAGAGACTGACTGAAGACAGAGCCCGTATTGATGCGAAATCTCACAGCACGTGTTTATCAGGTGCCAGCTGCTCCCAAAGGTGCACATGCATACATGTGTTTGCACATACAGGAACTGTCCATATATTGTCCACATCAGCACATCCCTAGACACGCGGACATCTTTATATGCACGGATATCTTATATTCTTTTTGTTGAGAGGCAGTATGATAAACTTCCGCTCATCAGAGATCTGGGTTCAAAGTCATTTCATTTTCCTGAGACTCAGTTTATTCATTTATAAAATGGGAGTCAGGATACCTATAGGGCTGCTGTGAAGATTGAGTGAGATAGCAAAGTGGTGTGTAAAACTTAGAGCGCTACTTAAATGACAATGATTCTTTCTCATGTATAAGTCTGGCAGCGTTGGTGAGCATTGCCTTGACTTTTGGATTTCTTATTCTCTCCCGAGAAAGGGAAACGTTTGAAAATCTTTCTGTGAATTTCCTGAGGAATATGATTTCTTAATAGTGTAGTTTTGATGTTATCATTTCTTAATCCTGAGCTCAGTTAATCAAACGTAGACCATAAAAATAAGCAGTTTTTCCCACAATTAATGCCATGGATAATTACATTCCAGAATGTTCCCCACTGATGAATGTGTACAATTTTCTACACCAGCTCAATATTTCTTACTGTTCTTCCTTTCAGCTCTATGAGATCCTGGCAGATTATGGTTTGCCTCAATTACACGATGGTGAAGTCACTGAGAAAGATTACAGATGCTCAAGCTATTGGTCACTTCCACAAAGCGACTTCCCTTTTGTTGTTTTAAACCTATGGGGCGCTTTCTCCCAGTAGTTGGCTTACAGTAAGGATTCTTGTCAAACAGCATGGATGCACCAAGGCATGGCATAGCTCTACCTTGTACAGCACGGGGACTTCAGAACACAAAAATCATATTTTTATGCTCCCATTCTGCCCGAAGTAGCAACAAAAAACTGGCAAGTGTTCGGTCATATTGATTCTCTCTCAAATATTTTAACTATTCAGTTCCTCCACCTACTGGCCTCCCATAAGCTCCTCCTTCACCCCCACCTCAGACACACCCAAAGATGGTCGTACCCTTGATCTTGCTTCTATGTTCAAGAACGCACCTCTCTAGCTTCAAGAATTTTGATGAAGACTAAGGAATAGCTGCTCGATGGGTCTACCTGCCTCAAATTTCCCCCCATTCCAGTCTATTCTCCATTCAGCCACTACAGTGTAGGTATGACTATGTCACACCTCTATTCAACAAACTCCAATGGCTCCTTATAGCCTCCAAGAACAATACGAAACAAAGTGTTCGGTTTGGCATTCAGAGCCCTTTATTACCTAGTCCCTTCCTACCTCTCTAGTCTTTTTACGCCTTACTCCTGACCACATACTCTGATACAGTGGCACTGGCCTCCTCCTGGCTGTCCTCATTGCCTGGAATGCTCTCCCTCCTCCACAACAACTACTGACCTCTCTGGCATTCCTTAAGTTTAAACTAAAATGTCATCTACTACAGGAAGACTACTCTAACCTCTCTTAATTCTAGCGCTTTCCATCTTTTAGTTATTTTCTATTGTCTATAATTCTCTTTGAATCTATCTGTTTGCATGTTGTCTCCTTCAGTAGAAAAATAGCTCCTTGAGGGCAGGGATTCTTTTTTGATTCCTTTTTATTCCTCGTGCACCGTACCTATAACGTAGCAGATAAGTGGTAAGTGTTTATTGCTTGATTGTTAATGTTCTGTCTTCATTTCAGAAAGACAATGTGGAACAGCAGATTGTAGTGGCAAATGTGTAGTGCTTACAGTCAACCTTCTTGGCCCAATCCCTGCTTGACCATTTTTAGCTACAATTTTGTGAACAAGTCATTTCATTTCTCTGGGTCACAGCTCTATAGTTTGCCTCATCTGCATGTTATGGAACCATGCTACATGATGGGGTCAAACTACTTCAGAAGGGCAATGTTCTGTCATTAATTTCACCTACTCTTATTATCAATAATAATAATAAATTTTGTTTGGCCTTCTTTCATGCTCCCAAGCTACTCACACTGATCTTTTCACCCAAAACTCTTTTTAACAATACTGTTGAAAGTAAACCCTTGAGCAATGGATTGTTTTGCAGGATGAACACACAACACATTGGAAAGTAACAATGAAAGACACTGAACTCTAATCATTGCAATGAGTAACTACTACGAGGTCAGGACACTGGGAGGGGAAATCACACCTCCTGCCTCTTGGTAGAAAGTGACAGGTAACTGGACAGGTAACTGCATTTGGAGTCAGGTGACCTGAGTTCAAATTCCATCTCAGCTAGTTACTACCTGTGTGACTCTGGACAAGTCATTTAACCTCTTTTGCCACAGTTTCCTCATCTGTAAAATCAGGAGGGAAAAGAGAGACATAGACTAGATGACCTGTGTGGTCCCTTGCAATTATTAACTATGAATCTAAGAAAGAGAGCCAAAATATTATTATGAGGCTCCATTGGGATTGGGAAAGTCATTAAAAAGTGAAAGTATTGTTTAGGGAAAAAAAGCATGAATTAAACATTAAAAAGAAATAAAATAAATTATACACTGGCTTTGATCTCTAACTTTACCTTTTTCAGCTTTGATTACTTTCTGTGCCTTCTCTATTATTAAGATTACAGCTTTCTTGTGATAGAAACTGGGGTCTCTGTTTTATTTAGAAAGCACAACGAACATGTGTAGCACTCCGGGAATAAAATAATAATGCCATTATTTACAACTCAAGAGCCTGACATTTGTAAATGCCCAAATCAAGAGAGTAAACTGTGTATAGCCCTCTTTGATTGGTCTGAATTTGGAGATAAGACAACAGAAGGCACAGAAATCTGATTGGAAAATGTGCCTTTCATGCTCCAGGCCCTTAGATGAACATGGGCTAAAAGCCGTTATTTTGATAGCTATCCAGGGGCTTCAATCATTTTAGAAAAGGCAGTTAGCCACATCTTGGCATATTAAAAACAAAAGCTAAAAAAAATGAAACTAGGCCTTCTGTTTCTCTGTCACACTTCAAGCCAGTCAAGGGCTGGCCATATTTGCAGAGCAATTGTGGAGGGCTGTTACACCCTCTGGACATGTGGTTTAATTGAGAAGTAAAACAGAATTTCTGCTTTCAGGATTACAAAAAAAAGGTTCTGTCAAGGACACAAACTCAATTTAAAAGCCCATGGAATTAGCAGAGTTATTGTCTGGTTCAAAGAGAATTAAGTTGAACGGTTTTTTTTTTAAAAAGGACTAAAATCACTTTCCAATGAAGTAGTGATGGAAGCAGGAAGTCTGGTGTGCCATTGAACATAGGAACTATTTGTTGCATTTCTTATCTTTTATCTGGGCGAAAGGGTCCAATGTTTATAGAACCGTGCCATGGAAATGATTCAGAAGTCTGCCCACATCCCTACTGGCTCCCTAGTACCTCTCACATCCAATCTAACCGTCCTATTTTAGCACTTAAAGCTCTTCTCAACTGGGGATAAGACTTGGCCTTTCCAGGCCAAAGTCACTCTATTTCCAGTGCACAGCCAACTAGGTGAGCATGTTCTTCCCCAAACCCACTACTTCTCTAAATACACTACATTCATTTATATGCTTTTGTATAGACTCTTCCTGTGCTTCAAATAGACTTCCTCCTAACTTCTAACTTAGCCAGGCCTGAGCTTCCTTCTAGAGTTAGCAATTTGGGAAGGTCCATCCTCCTCTCAGGAACTTGGGCCCTCCCTCCCTTCCCTCCCCCGACCCTGCCCCATCCCCAGCAGAGCTTGCTTTCCATTATGTATAGTTGTTTGTACATCCTTGTTGACACGATATCTCCCCTATTAATTAGTTTGTGAGTTCTGTGAGAGTGGGAACAATCTTTTGACTTTCTTTGATCTAGAGTTTAGCACTGTCCCCAGAACACAGTAGGTGCCTGATCAATGCGTACTGACTAAATGATTATGTTGACTTTGTATAAACTTTATATTTACTTATCAACATCCAAGTTATTTTCCATCAATAGAACATAAGTTCTTTAAGAAAAAGCCTCATGCCACTATTGCCTTTGTATCCTGGGGTCTAGTGCCTGCCACACATTTGGCACTTAATAAATGTGTGCCAAACAAATGAATGACATCCCGCTCCTAGGAGGCTCCCAAGTCCTGTTTTTCTTTTTCACCACACCAGCCTTTAAGAGGCGCATTTCAAAACAGGGGGTGCCAAGGGAAATAATGAAAAAAAATGTGAAGGAAGGGGGCCTAGCAGTACCAGATATCAAACTATACTATAAAGCAACAGTCATTAAATCAATATGGTACTGGCTAAGAGATAGAGAGGAGGATCAATGTAATAGACTCGGGGTTAATGACATCAGCAAGACAGTGTATGATAAACCCAAAGAGCCCAACTTTTGGGACATGAATCCACTATTTGACAAAAACTGCT
>NC_058136.1:51107449-51224495 GCF_016433145.1 Gracilinanus agilis | reverse complement strand
AAGAAAAACAACTGCTTGAACGCATGGGTCGGGGTGGACATGATTGAGGGTGTGGACTCGAAACTACCACACCAATGCAACTACCAACAATTTGGAAATTGGTCTTGATCAAGGACACATGACAAAACTAGTGGAAATGAGCATCGGCCATGGGTGGGGGGAGTGCGGGGGGCGAAGGGGAAAGGAGGAGCATGAATCATGTAACCATGTTAAAAATGAATATTAATAAATGTTTTAAAAAAACTGGGGGTGCCCACACCACATATACTACAAACTCACAATTGTACCTTCTGGCACATTTTGGTCAGTGCAAAAACTGTACTAGTGACCATGAGAGGGCATGGCATGCAAGGATGCTTCCTCACACATGCCCAGGTTGGGTGAGCTCCCAGGAGAGTTGCTGCTTACTTGGTATTAGGAGAGGGAAAGGGTGGGGACACTTAATGGTGGAAATCACTAAGGGAAAGAACCAGTTATCAGCAGTAACACTGGCTCTGAAGAGGAAAAGAAACAAGCAAGGATGCCTAGAATGAAAATGAATCTACTTTATAGGTGATCACACTCAAGGCAAATGAGCAAAGAAGTTCAACCTCCAAGTCCCTTGGGTCCTTGGGCACAAGTGAGTAGGCATTATGGAAATATACTTGTCTTCACTAGGATCTAGAGTCTGAGCTTCCACGGGGTGGAGAGAGAGTGTGTGTATAATCATTATTCTGAAGATTGCCTTGGATGAATTATGCCTCATTAGTTATTTCTCTACGTCTACTTGCCCTCCACTTTCACTGCCTCGCTCCCTTTTCTACCTTTCTCATCTTCTTGCTGGTTCTAAACCAACTGCATCATGTCTAGTGATGATCTCCTTTTAATTTCATGATCTCCAATCTAGAACCACCACATCGGATGCTAATCAGGGGCTTCAGTCACCAGACCATTATAACTCTCCTCTGATATCTTTACCATCATTTTCCATCTAACTGGGGGAAAAAAGACAAGCTCTAGACAAAATGGTGCAAATTTTACAAGTGGGAATGATTAACTCAGTACAACAGATCTCACCAGAGGAGAAAAGCTCAAGGAAGGTGAAGGCATCCCATATTCAGTTTGATTCTGGTTAGATTGCCTTTTAAGGCCATGGTCCTCCTGGCCCTTGAATAGCAAAGCTCTTTAAGTCCCCAATTGGCAAAGCTAAGACTCAACGATCAATCATATCCTCCTTTCCCATCTTGCTGCTTTGATGAACACTAGATTATTTTTGCTAACCAGGGCCATACCGCCTGGCTTTTTTAATCAGGCTACAAAAGTCAGGCTTTGTGCTTTGCAACAGGACTATCAAGGCAACATCCCTTTAAGCCAGGGAGAATGCTATAGCACTAGCATCTTAATCAAAAGTATATGGTATGAATTTAACAAGAACATTAGCTTCTTTCTCTCCCCCTGGCCCCTGCCACCCACCCACACATGAAGGAAAACAATCTGCTCTAGGTATTTATCTACCCAGATGCCCAATTTGATCTCCTGCTGTCTCAACGCCTTCCTTCCCTAGTAGCTGGAGAAAGAACAGATTATTGCCATCCTGAAACATACAGGGCGGGAGTCCTAGTTGATTCCATCCAAAGACAAATAGACTCATCATTTTACCTGCTGATTTCTAGAATTCAAAGTTAATCTTGCACAAGGCAAAAATCTCCTTTTCCTGTTCCCACTCTGAGCTATCCCATGGCTATTCATCTTCACACTTGCCCTATTCTGCCTCCTCTTGCACTGTTTACCCTCATGAAAGAGGTCCAATTAAGATTGTAACAAACTCCCCTTTAACTTTGACTATACACAGAAATCGAGTTTTCTATGGAAGACATCAACCTCTGCTAACATTTCTCTAGCACAGGATAATCCTTACATGTACCTCCTCTACCAGGGTTTTCCATCTTCACTGGAGTTTCTTCTAAGTTCCCTCTTAGTTCTCCTTCCTCTCTGACCACTCCTCAGCCTCCTTCACCAGTTCTTTATCCATGTCACTCCTAGTAACTGCGAGGATTTTCCAAGGTTGTATCCTGGGCCTTCTTCTCTTTTTTTCTCTCTAAAGCACCTTGCCTGGTGATCTCATTGGCTGTCAAAGGTTTAATTATCATCTCTCCATATATGACTTCCAGATCTATCTGCATCATTGTCAGATCCCACATCACAAGCCACCTTGTGGTCATCTCAATATGGAAGTCCAATAGGCACCTCATTCAACATGTCCCAAACAGAACTCATTAGGTTTCCCCCTCAAACCCTGCCCTCTCCTCCCCCAGATTACTCCAGATTACTATTACTATTGAGTACAGTGCCATCCTTCCAGGAACCCAGGCTCAGGATTCGTGAACCTTTGGCACAGGTACTGGAGCATGCCTGAGGGGGCTTGCCCCCTTCTCTGTCTGGGGTAAGATGAGGGACTAATATACAGCATGAGGATTGCAGTTTGGGCATTTGGTCTCAAAAAGGTTCACCATCACTGCCCTATAGCTGCTGACGCAGGATTAATTGTTCAATATCCTATGAGTAACCTATTTTGTGCCTCATCAGTATCAGATCTAAACTACCTTGGGTTAATCCTGAGTCAAGCCTACCCTTTTACACAGGTGATTAATAAATATTTGTTGATGATGGATATAGTAGGCCAGTAGGAAGAGTAAGCATATGACTTATTCCTCACTATCACTCCCATATCTCTCTTCTGCAGTCATCATTCGGCAAGCTTTCATCCTTTGAGATAATATGGAGATGATGAGACTTTGCCATCACTCAAAATTAAAAGGCATTTTAACTGAAATGGCCTAGTATTTATAAAACATTCCATTCCCACTAAACCTTGGATGTACTCAGACACAAATCAGTGGGAATATACATAGAGAATGCTAGAAGAGACAGTGTCTAGCACCAACCTAATGCTACTCTCACCAAACACCTTTTATCAGGACCTCTTAAAGTCTATTAAAAGACTGATGGAGTAAGTCACATAATTATGTTAAATGAGCCCACTGCAAACTTTCTTTGAGCTTGCTGGGGCCCTCACTGCTGCACAGCTATGTTAACTTTTTCCCAATTAATTATTATTAGTAGCTATTCTAAGACTTTTCTTCTTAAATCTCCTAAAATTATCTGTATCATCACTGCCACCCTCCACCCCTGACCCCTCACCCCAGCATGAGCAATCCTACTTCAATGGGAAAATTAAGACAATTTACTAGGAGAGCCCTCATCTCCTATGCAAAATCTCTCTGTATCTTCATCACTTATTTTTTCTTCAGTTAATTCAATTAGCATTTGTTAAGAACTTACTCTATGCCAGACACCCTGCTGGTTCCGGAGATAGGAATGTAAAAATATAAATGGTTTTTGTTCTTAAGAAGTTTACAATGATAGGATCATAGCTTTAGAGCCAAAAGAAATTAGAAAAGCCATTAAGTCCTACCCTCTTATTTTACAAGAGAAAAACAAAGTTAAGTGACTTACCCAGGGCCACACGGCATTTAAGTATCTGAAGTGGGATGTGAACCTAGTTCCACACTGGTGAAGCCATGGCACTTGTGCAGAACCTACACCTGGGGAGCTGCTCCATTCCCCCTCTTCCCAGCACCTGAGGACATTTTTTTCATGCCCCACCCCTCTGTCCAGCTGCCCAAAGCAAGCACTTTCTCCCTTTAAGCTCTCTCCAGTAATCTGGAGGCTCACAGACAGCTTGAATTTGCCCTCTGGGTACTTGAAAAGATTTGCCAACCCTGACTTCCAGTAAACCCTTTATTCAGAATAACCCGGCTATATATTCTAATAGGAAGGATAACGTACAACATATAATAAAGTACAAAATAAATGCATAGTAATTTAGTGGAGGATAATGAAGGCCTCGTGAATGAATAATGTTTGGAAAGTGCTTTAAAGAGAAATATGAACTCCATGTGGTGGTGGTGAGGAAGGGGCACTTTAATGACTGGTCATACGAAAGCACAGAGGCCCAAAGCGGAATCTCATGCGTGAGTTTCACTTAGGAGTCCAGAAGGACGGGACTGCGGAGTGAATAAAAGGGAGCAGCACGGAATGTGCCTGGACATGTGGGTTGGGGCCAGGACACCAGACAGAGAAGTTGACATTTGATCCTACAGGCAAGAAGAGGATACCAGAATTTCCTGAGGAACGAATGACAGGCCACGGCAGAGTTTAGGAAACTCTCTTTGGTGAGATAGACTGGACAGTGCAAAGATTTGAGACAGAGAGACCAGTTAGGGGAAGCGACTAGAATAAGAGCCCAAGTGAGGGATACTCAGGTCTTGAACTAAATATTTGAGGAGAGGGAAAAGAAGAGATAAATTATGAGAATCAACAAGACTTGGTGAGGCAAACAGGAAGGGAGGGAGATGGAGAACTCAAGCGTGACACTGAGCTTTTCAGACTGTGACTGGCAGGATGATGATGCCCTCAACAGTAATATGTAAGTTTGGAAGAGAGGAAGGCATGGTGGGGAAGGATAACGAGCCCTGTTTTGGACATGTTGTGTTGGGGATGGCTGCAGGACTTCTGCTTGGAAATTTCCAATATGCAGTTGGAGAGATGAGACTGGAGTTCAGGAGAGAGAAAACTGTGGAAAATGGACACTATAATAAGGAGAGGCAAACTTCTCTGGGAACATGGCAGTTATAAACTTACAAACTCCCTCAGCAAACTCTGAATATTCCTGATTATATTCAGACACTTGTGCCTTCGAGAGGGCCATACCTTTGTTCATCTCCATCAGCTGCTTCTTCTTCTTCTGTCGTTCAAGCTTTTCTAGCTCAGCTTTCTCTTTGGCAAGCTTGGCTCGCTTGCTTTTCTCCTCCATTTCTCTTCTCTTGTTATTTTCCTTCACTGCTTCCTGCATTACCAAATATGAAACAGAAAAATTTCTCATTAATTATGATGGAGATCCTGAAGATTTGAAAGATCATGTTTACATGCAGAGAAGGGAGGAACTTTAACTGCCCGAAGATCAATGGGGATGCCTTGGGGAAAAAATAAGGGAATAATTTATCTCAAGAACATATCTCAACAAGCATAAAATGTTAGAAGAAATCCAAGGCTCAGATGGTATTTCTTGGGTGTCAAAATATTAGAAAAACACAAACGTTAAAAATGGATGAAGGTATTTTTTCAGGAGAGCCTAAAATTCAGAATATGCTTTGATAAACATGAAATGAAAGTGTGACACAATCAACTCTGCTAATAATTCATTATTTCATCACATACTTAATTGCTTTTTTTAAATATACACCTAATGATCCAGAGAACGTAGCAAATTGTAATATTATTAGAGAGATGAAATATCTGTGATTATCACAGTGTTTTTGTATGTTTAAACAATTCATTAGACATGCAGAAAACATTTTTTGCTCCTGGGCCAACAAGAACCAGCAACTTTCAAGGTATTAGGAGACCATATTTCAAGATGCTGTCATTGTTCTGGAAAGATTCTGACAGCTCACAAGAGGATTAGAATATCCTTTTAGCTCAACTGAGAGGCTAACATAAAATGGCCAGTAGTAGTAGCAATATTGAGTTCCTCGAGGATGAGATAAGTATCTTAAAAAAACTTGTATTAATATCTTTGTTTTTATATCACCTATTGAGAGCTATCCTTTATAACGAAGAATAAAAAAAAGAAAAAAATTTGCATTGATGCATGACCTTTTCTTTATCCAATCCTCAAAGGGGAATGAATTTGTTGCTCTGTGTTTTGCTAACTGTGAGCATTTCTGTTAATGACCATGTTCAAGCGTCCACCTAGTAATGTGATCTCTGGATAATTTAAATCACTTTCTTAGAATAATTTCAAACTTATTTCTAAAAGGGTTGAATAAACTCCTAGTTCCACCAATAGCCCATCTTTCTTTTTTTAAAAAACCCTTAACTTCTGTGTATTGGCTCCTAGGTGGAAGAGTGGTAAGGGTGGGCAATGGGGGTCAAGTGACTTGCCCAGGGTCACACAGCTGGGAAGTGTCTGGGGTCGGATTTGAACCTAGGACCTCCCGTCTCTAGGCCTGACTCTCAATCCACTGAGCTACCCAGCTGCTCCCCAACAATAGTCCATCTTTCTATGATCCCTCTAGCTTTTTTTTAAACCCTTACTTTCCATCTTAGAATCAATGCTATGTATTGGTTCCAAGGCAGAAGAGCAGTAAAGATTAGGCAATGGGGGTTAAGTGACTCGCCCAGGGTCACATAGCTACAAAGTGTCTGAGACCAGGTTTGAACCCAAGACCTCCCATCTCTGGGCCTGGCTCTCAATCCACTGGGCCACCCAGCTGTCCCCCAATCCCTCCCACTTAAACTATTCTTATCTATTATCATATTTTCTGTGTCTGAGATGAAGCCTCAGAGCTGCTTTGATTTTCATTTCTATTATCAGTGGTATCGAGCATTTTTTTATCTGGATGTTTGCAGTTTGCGATTTTTTTGAAAACTATTTGTCTATATTCTTTGATTACTGATCTATTGGAGAATGACTTTTGGTCTCATTTATTTTATTGGCTGCCGATGTATCTTGCATATTAGATCCTGATCTGAGATATCTGATACAATTTTTTTCACTAGGGGAAAAGGACCTATCTGTAGAAAAATGTTCATAGCAGCTCTTTTCATAGTGGCAAAAAACTGGAAATCAAGGGGATATTCATCAATTGGGGAATGGCTGGACAAGTTATGGTATATGATGGTGATGGAGTACAATTACGGGATAAGAAATGATGAGCAGGATGCTTTCAGGAAAACCGGGAAAGACTTACATAAGCAAAGGCAAAGTGCAGTGAGCAGTACCAGGAGAACATTGTACACAGCAACAGCAATCTTATACAGTGACCATCTGTGACTATCTTAGTTATTCTCAGCAATACAAAGATCCAAGACAGTTCTCAAGGACTTACTTATGATAAAAAATGCCATCCACCTTCCAAGAAAGAACTGATGGCGTCTGAATGAATACTATTTTTACTTTATTTTTTTCCATGATATTTTTGGTCTATGTTTTCTTTCTCATGACTAATATGGAGATATGTTTTACATGACTGTCCACGTATCACCTTGATCCAAGTGCTTGCCTTCTCAATGAGGCAGAAAGGGAGAGAGGGAAGGAGAAAACCTGGAACTCCAAATTTTGTTTCAAAAGAAAGTTAAAAATTGTATGTGTAATTGGAAAAAGGAAATTATTAAAAGAAAGACAAGAATGTCCTGTAGACCTCTTAAACTCAACAAGTCCAAAAGAGAATTCATTGCTTTTCCCCTTTAAACCCTTCCTTCTTCTGAATGTCCTTATTATTGTTGGAGTTACCACAAAATGGTCACAACCTCTCTGTTAGCCTTAAGTTCTCACTCCTCTTATGTGGCCAGTTCATTGCCAACATTTCCCATATACATCATCTCTATACTCATACAGTCATAATCCTAGTATGACTTTCACCATCTCACCTGGATAGATATAATAGCTTTCTGACTGAAAACAGGGAGATCCAGCAGAAGAGCTCAAAAACATGTGGGTGCTCTGAGGATGCTTTCAGTAAGCTTATACAGCAATTATTTTATCCATCTGAACGACAGTCTGTACAACTCTCTCTATAGAGGTTATAACATAGTAAGATGATGGCTTGTCCCAGGACCATTTTTATTTAAATTCCATCAAAAAAGAAGAAAAAAATAAAGTAGTAATAATAGAGGCTGAGATTTGCATAATGCTTTAAGGCTCAGAACTATACACTATCTCATTAGATCTTGAAAAAACCCTAGGAAGCAAGTCCTATTAGTATACCCATTTTATAGATGAACAAACTGAGGCTCATAAAGATTAGATGACTTACTAAGGGACATACAACTAGTAAGTGACTGAGACAGGATTTAAATCCAGGTTTTCCTGATTCTAAATCTGACTCTGTAGGCACTAGGCTGGTATACCCCTATTTATATCATTTCAACCCCAAATTACAATAAACTGAGGAAATAAAAAATTTCATTAAAATATAGGGTAACAAATGACCAATGGTAATAGAGAAAAGAGTATCCCCCAAGTTCCCAAATAATGGACTGTGATCGACACCATTTTCTGTTTCTAAGAGTGCCTTCCTAACCATAATTTAGGAATTTCTAAGCATCACTAGGAGGTAGCCAGGCATCATTATTGCTTGGTGGATGGGAACATCAAATGTCTAAAGTTGTTCTACGGTTTAGGATTGGGTCACGGTTAAAGAGTGCTAATTGAGAGCATGCTTGAACAGCAGACTGATAAAAAATAAACTTACAAACAAATCTGTTTCTCAAGGATTTGTGAAAAGGGGCAAAGTAACAAAAAATTTACTGCAAAACATATTCACCAACCTCATTTTAAATCTCTTGCTAAAATATCTCTTGCTCTGCTGAAAAATATGAATAAATTAAAATTCTTATTTCCCTTGCTGGGCATAATTAACAAATGAGACCTATGGACTAAAAATGTCTCATGCAAAAAAGCTCATGTAAATGCTAAGACCTCTCATTTATTCCAATTAGGCTGTAAGAAATGGATGAAATGGGTTCAGAAAATTCCAAACAGTTCACATCTAAGGGCACTGGCTACATTGAGGTCACTTTTTAATCTGAAGAAGCAAGCACGTCTTTTCTGACTTTACTAAACTACTTGAAAACAAAACAAACAACATAAAATTGGCTCGCCAACATTGTTCCCCACCCTTTCTTTTTCTCAGGCTCCAGATTCAGGATCAATTTCAGAAAAGCAAGACAAGTTTCATAGGATAATGTCTGTCTCCCATGTCAGCATGCTCTTTAGATTGTTGTAGTTATTGTGTATAATTTTCTCATTCAGTTTATCTACGTCTGCATGTACATCTCCATATGTACATTTCTCCTCTTCCTGACCTCTAAAGTAAATTCCTCTAAAGTAAATTCTGTATTCTAATCTTACTGTCATTTAGATCTTTTCAAGCTAGATGTCCTGTAGTCACTGGTATTTCTTTGTTACTGCGTTAAATGAATTAATTTAATTAGGGTGCTTCAATTATTCTTCAAGTATTTAGGTCTGCCTTTACTTCTCAAAGAATGTTTTATAGTTGTATTCCTATAGATCCTGCATGAGTCTTAACAGGGCATTGAGGAAACTGAGGTAGACAGATGTTAAGTGACTTGCCTAAGGACACACAACCAGTAAATGTCTACTGCCCTATCCCCTGTGCTACCAAAAAAATATAGATAAAAATCTAAAAATATTTAACAAGAAAAGGAAGAGCTAACTGCAAGAAAAAACTGAAGGCAAAGTCCACTAAACTTGGGAACTGACTTGATAATGAGGCAGGAAGAGATAACCCCAAAGCTTCAAGCCTGGAAGTGTTACTAGCAGGATCAGGGGAAAAGGGAAAGGAGATGTTTGATGAGACAGGAAGAGAAATTTAGTTTACTAGAGTCATCTAGAAAAAAAAATTTGGATAAGGATAGATTCTGATGGGATGAAGAGATGTGGGAGAAGAAAATGAGCAAATTTGTTATAGAAAATCAAACCAAGGAATTACATACAGAGGCTCAGAGGAACTAGATCTCTGAGAAAGGAAGCTACATGTTGAAGTGATGAAGGAAAGTTAAATCTTGATTTATGAACAAGCATTCTGGCTCTTTTTCTCCCTCGACAGTCTCCAATATCCCATTTGGTTCTCTGCTGGCCTAGGGTAGGCTGTAGAAAGATCTCAATGAAGGATCAGAAGATTGTGGCTTTTAACCTTGTAGAGTTGTGAGGATCAAATGAAATAATATCTGTAAACTCTAGTACATAGTAGGTACCATATAAATGCCAGCTATTATTATTATATTATTATTATACAAGTACAGTGTAGACCGAATGGCTTCCAAGTAAACTCTGAGACTTTGTCAGTCAACTAATCAGTACGGGTAATTCAGCCCTAACTATGTGCCAGGTACTGTATAAGTGACTGGAGATCCAGAGATATGAGATCTGGCTCCTGGCTTTGAAAAGCTCCTGTTCTGTTGAAGAAGACAGCATAAATATCCAAAAGAGGTACAAAGTCATTTTGGTGAGGAAGGACGTAACCACTTGAAGAGTGGCAGCATCATGTAAAAGATGGAGCTTGAGTTGAACCTCGGATTCTCAGGGGAACCGTGAACCGCATTCCAGCATGAGGCAGAGCTAGTGGAAAGATGCGAGGATAGGATTCTGGAGTGTTTTGTGTCAGAAGAAAGACTAGTTTGCCTCAACCATAAAATGTAAGGAGAAGAGTAATGTGGCCTAGAAAGGTAGACTTGAGAGAGGCTCAGAAGGATTTTAAAGCTCAAAAGAAAAGCTTATATTTGATCTGAGAGGCAACAGGAAACACTGGAGTTGCCTGAGTGGGGGGGTGACATGGTCAGATGTACACTGTAGGAAAATGGATAGGTTATGAAGGTCTTTTTTTTTAAAAAAAAACCTTTACTTTCTGTCTTAGTAACTAGTTTAAGACAGAAGAGCAAGGGCTAGGCAAACAGGGTAAAGTGACCTGCCCAGGGTCACAGTGCTAGGAAGTGTATGCATCCAGATCTGAACCCAGGTCATCTCGACTCCAGGCCTGGATTCTCTCCACTGCTCTAACCACTTAGCAGCCCTGGTTTTAAACGCTAAAGAGAGGTATCATTTTTGATCTTAGAGGTAATGGGGGCCATCACAATCCCAAGAGCAGAGATCTTAGTTGCAGAGAAAGAAATTGAGGTATAACAAAAGAAGAAATTGCTTAATAATCAGAACTGCCCAAAAGTGAAATGGAAGATGATGGGTTGCTCTTCACTTAAAGTTTCCAAGTATAAGCTTTTATTTCACATCTTTTATTTACCTCTTCAAAGAAGAGTTATTCTATAGTGGAAAGAGTACTGGCTCTCAAGCCAGGGAATTTGAGTTCGAATGCTACCTCTGACATATACAACCTGTGTGACTTTGGGGGGGTCCCTTAACCTCCAGGGGCCTCAGATTCCCCATATACATAATGAAGAAGTCACCGGATGGCCTCTGAGGTCCCCTCAAACTCAAATATTCTGTTACTTCTTTATACTCTCATCTTGTCATCTTATTTTAACTGTTCCTTCCATCTTAGAATCGATACTAACCAAGGCAGAAGAGCAGTAAGGGCTAGGCATCGGGGGTTAAGCAATTTTTCCAGGGTCACATGGCTAGGAAGTGTCTGAGACCAGACTTGAACCCAAGAACTCCCATCTTTTAAGCCTGACTCTCTATCCACTGAGTCATCTAGTTGCTCCTTCATCTTACTTCTGAGTCATAATGCTCTCTTATCAGACCTTTTTGAATCATGACTTGGTCATTCCTAAGGTTGGCTATATATATATCTACCAGCGTCATCCGCATGATCCTGCCAAATTGTCTCATCTATTGTTTCCCAAATGTGGAATTCTACTGGTCCCCTCTGCATGCTGACAGTAGGCTGCTGTCATGTCTAGAATAAACTCCCTCTTCTTCCTTGTCTCCTGCAGTGGTAAGGCCCTGGGCTGCTATGGATTCAAGGAAGCCTTTCTTCAGCCTGTCCAGAGGACTTTTTTACATCATAAATCAGGAAGCTCTCTGAAAGCAGGGAATATCATTGGCTATTTTATTTGTGTCCCACTCAGGAGTAAGGCTAGTAGTGGCAAAAAGTCAAAATGCCCAAGGTGGCATGGTGGAAAGAGCAGAACAAGTGGGGCTGGGATACCAGAGTGAGAATTCCAGCTCCATCGCTTGCCAACAGGGTGACCTTGGCTAAGCCAAAAGCGCCACATTTTCTTATCTAGAAAATGAAAATTATAGGCCATATAAAGTCTTCTGGGCAGAAAAGCACTTTAGGAAATGGAAAGGATTCTAAAAATGTTAGTTATTAATAGCAGTAAATATTTGTTGATTTGATTCTAAACATCCAATAAATGTTTATTTAAAAAGAGTTTCTAAAAGAAGAGAAGAATTAAAGATAATTATCTAATTGCCCAGATTCTGACTATGAATAAATTGCTCATTGAGTAACCCCATTTTGCAGCTACACTTTTATGCCACTTTAGCAAATGACTGTTCTGATGTGATAAAAGGTAGTCAAATAATAGGGTGCAGTATCTCTGGAACACATGTACTAACTCCAGAGCAACAGCTACTTATGTGGTTATATAAGCTGACCTGACTGACCTATGGCAGGCTCCTGAAGTAGCTATCACTCAGCAGTTTCAAGAGGCGTAAAATATGCCCCATGACAGAGCTTTTGTTCACTTGTTTCAGTTGTGTCTGACTCTCCACGATCCCATCTGGGGGTTTCTTGGCAAAGATACTGGAGCAGTTTGCCATTTCTTTCTCCAGCTCATTTGCTAGAAGAGGAAACTGAGGTAAACAGGGTGAAATGACTTATCTAGGATCACACGGCTGGGAAGTATCTAAGGCCACATCTGAATTCAGGAAGATGAGTCTTTGTGACTCCAGTCCAGACATTCTATCTACTGCACCCCTAACTGTACAAAAACTACAAGCCTGATACATTTTTTCCTTTAATCTTACAATCCCACTATTTCCTACCACTGAGGTAGTAAATAAATTACTCTTCCTTTTTCTCCCTTTATGCCCTCTTACTTCATAATCTAAATCACCCTTCTGGGTTCATAGTCTGTCTCCTGCGTTCCATTCCCACTTCATTCAGCCTGTTGGACTTTTTGAACTTGATATCCTCAGGGGCATGTCAAATTTAACATGCTCCAAAAGTGATGCTGCCTATTACTCACAACGTCAGGGTCATCCTCCTTTCTTACTCTCATTCACCCTATATAGACAGTTTCCAAATCTCATCATTTCTCTGACCACAAGATCTCTGGCACACATACCTTTCTACTCACATGACCACCACCCTTCAGGCTCTTATCACCTGGACTACTACAATGGCCTTTATTAATGTCTCTGCCTAGAGAATTTCCCCACTTCCATTTCCCCATCTTAAACAATGCTGAAAAATGATTTTCCCACTCTGCATATCACTGTATTATCCATATTCTAGTAGCTCCCTATTTCTTCTAGGATCAATAACAGTTCTCTGCATGACAATCAAAGCTCTTTACAACCCTGTCTTTCCTACCCTTCCGGTCCTCTTTCACCTCATCCTTCCCCTGTTCATATAATCAAGAAACTTTTCCTAATCCATACCCAGAAAGCATTTCCTCCTCCCCTGTCCCTCAGAAACATGCTCACCTTCTGGAGTCAGCTCAAAGTTCACCTTCTATAGGGGCCCTGTCCTTGTCCTTTCTCTAACAACTTGGTAATGGATCATGTCCACTTATGTAAATATTGTCTCCGCTACTACAATATCAGGTCCTGGGGTAGGAAATGGTTTTTGCTTTCTCTTTGTATCCCTGGAGCTCTGCACAGTGCCTGGCCTATGTAGTAGGGCTCTTGACACTCTAACAAGTTGATTCATATAGAAGACCTACAATTTATCCAGCTCTTTAAGCTATGAATAACTCATTGTTACAAGGGACTCAAACAATTGTAACAGAGTTGAGGAGGGAACAATCATAAGCTAAACAAACTTCAAACTATAAAGAGCAGATCAAAAAGGGAAGGCAAAGGAAAAGGAAATCAAGAATAGAAACTAATCCCTTAAAACTGGGTCAGGTGAAAAGCCAGGGAGCAAAAAAGTGGAAAGAAACTATTTGAATACAGATTACTATTGTCCATTCCATTTCCTTTATTTCTCTGCCTTTTTGATTTATTTATTAAAATGTTTGTTTTTTAATTTTAATTTTAATTTTGAATATTTTCCCATAGTTACATGTTTCATGTTCTTTCCCTCTCCCCTAAACTCCCCCAACCCCTTGTAGCACAGTTCCACTGGGTTTTACGTGTATCAGTGATTAAGACCTAATTCCATATTATTGATAATTGGACTAGAGTTATCATTTAGTGTCTACCTCCCCAATAATATCCCCATCAGCCCATGTGTTCAACAGCTGTTTTTCTTCTGTGTTTCTCCTCCCACATTTCTTCCTCTGAATGTGGCTAGTTTTCTTTCTCATAAGCCCCTCAGCCTTGCTCTGGATCCTTGCATCGCTGCTAGTAGAGAAGTCCATTATGTTTGATTGTACCACAGTGTATTATTCTCTGTGTACAATGTTTTCCTAAATCTGCTTCTTTCACTCAGCATCAATTCTTGGAGGTCATTCCAGTTCACATGGAATTCCTCCAGTTCATTATTCCTTTGAGCACAATAGTATTCCATCACCAACAGATACCACAATTTGTTCAGCGATTCCCCAATTGAAGGACATTCTCTCATTTTCCAATTTTTTGCCACCACAAAGAGTGTGGCTATAAATATTTTTGTACAAGTCTTTTTCCTTATTATTTCTTTGGGGTATAAACTAAGCAGTGCTATGGCTGGATCAAAAGGCAGATAGTCCTTTAAAGCCCTTTGTGCATAGTTCCAAATTGCCCTCCAGAATGGCTGAATCAATTTACAACTCCGCCACAAGTGCATTAATGTCCTAATTTTGCCACATTCCTTCCAACATTCACCACTTTCCTTTGCTGTCATGTTAGCTAATCTGCTAGGTGTGAGGCGGTAAATCAGAATTGTTTTGATTTGCATTTCCCTTATAAGAGATTTAGAACACTTTATCAAGTGTTTGTTGATGGTTTTTATTTTTTATCTGAAAATTGCCTATTCATGTCCCTTGCCCATTTATCAATTGGGGAATGGCTTGATTTTTTGAACAATTGATCTAGCTCCTTATGTATTTGAGTAATTAGGCCTTTGCCTGAGTTTTTTGTTATAAAGGTTTTTTCCCCCCAATTTGTTGCTTCCCTTCTAATTTTGGTAGCATTGGTTTTGTTTGTACAAAACCTTTTTAGTTTAATGTAATCAAAATTATTTATTTTACATTTCGTAATTTTTTCTAACTCTTGCTTGGTTTTAAAATCTTTCCTTTCCTGGGGATCTAACAAGTATACTATTCTGTGCTCATCTAATTTACTTATAGTTTCCTTCTTTATATTCAAGTCATTCACCCATTCTGAATTTATCTTGCTATAGGGTGTGAGATGTTGATCTAGACCCAATCTCTCCCATATTGTTTTCCAATTTTCCCAGCAGTTTTTGTCAAATAGTGGGATTTTGTCCCAAAATCTGGGTTCTTTTGGCTTACCATAAACTATCTTGCTGAGGTCTCTTACCCTAAGTCTATTCCACTGATCCTCCCTTCTGTCTCTTCACCAGTACCATATTCTTTTGATGACTACTGCTTTATAGTACAGTTTGAGATATGTTACTCCTAGGCCACCTTCATTTATATATATTTTTTCATTTTTGTTCTTCCATATGAACTTTGTTATATTGTTTTCTAATTCAGTAAAACAGTTTTTTGGTAGTTTGATAGGTATAGCACTAAATAGGTAAATTAATTTGGGTAGTATGGTCATTTTTATTATGTTAGCTCATCCTACCCATGAGCAATCAATGTTTTCCCAATTGTTTAGATCTAGTTTTAATTGTGTGGAGAGGGTTTCGTAGTTGTGTTCGTATAATTCTTGTGTTTGTCTTGGCAGATAGATTCCTAAGTATTTTATATCGTTTAGGGTGATTTTAAATGGCGTTTCTCTTTCTACCTCTTGCTGCTGAGATGTGTTGGAAATATATAGAAATGCTGATGATTTATGTGCATTTATTTTGCAACTTTGCTAAAGTTGTTGATTATTTCCACTAATTTTTTAGTTGATTCTCTAGGATTTTTTAAATAGACCATATCATCTGCAAAGAGTGATAGCTTGGTCTCCTCACTGCCTATTATAATACCTTCAATTTCTTTTTCTACTCTAATTGCTACTGTTAGTGTTTCTAGTACAATGTTAAATAATAGAGGTGATAATAGACATCCTTGTTTCACACCTGATCTTATTGGGAATGCTTCTAATTTATCCCCACTGCAGATGATGTTTGTTGATGGTTTTAGATATAGACTGTTTATTATTCTTAGGAAAGGCCCTTCTATTCCTTTACTTTCTAGTGTTTTCAGTAGGAATGGGTGTTGTATTTTGTCAAAGGTATTTTCAGCATCTGTTGAGATAATCGTGTGATTTTTATTGGTTTGCTTGTTGATATGGTCAATTATATGAATGGTTTTCCTAATATTGAACCATCTTTGCATTCCTGATATAAATCCCACCTGATCATAATGAATAACTCTCATGATCACTTGCTGGAGTCTTTTTGCTAGTATTCTGTTTAAGATATTTGCATCTATGTTCAATAAGGAGATTGGTCCATAGTTTTCTTTCTCTGTTTTTGTTCTACCTGGTTTTGGGATCAGTACCATATTTGTGTCATAAAAGGAGTTTGGTGGAACTCCTTCTTTGCTCATTATGTCAAATAGTTTGTATAGTGTTGGGATTAGTTGTTCTTTGAAGGTTTGATAGAATTCACTTGTGAATCCATTTGGTCCTGAGGATTTTTTCTTAGGGAGTTCTTTGATGGCTTGTCCAATTTCTGTTTCTGATATGGGATTATTTAAGTATTCTATTTCTTCTACTGTTGATCTAGGCAATTTATATTTTTGTAAATATCCATCCATCTCACCTAGATTGCTATATTTATTGCCATATAAATGCGCAAAATAGTTTTTAAAGATTGCCTTGATTTCCTCTTCATTAGAGGTGAGGTCTCCCTTTTCATCTTTGATACTGCTAATTTGATTTTCTTTTTTCCTTTTATAAATTAGATTGACCAGTACTTGTCAATTTTATTTCTTTTTTCAAAGAAGCAGCTTCTAGTCTTATTTATTAATCCAATAGTTCTTTTACTTTCAATTTTATTGATTTCTCTTTTAAATTTTATAATCTCTAATTTAGATTTTAGCTGGGGATTTTTAATTTGTTAAAAATAAAAATATGTATTTTTAAAAAGAAAGAGCAGGAAGGACAATGAGAAAACATTCCATGATGATATGATACAGGGAAAAGCACAAACAACAATCATAGCCATAAATGCTAATGTGCTGCATACCTCCATAAAGGAGAGCAGAACAACAAAATGTATTAGAAAGGAAAATCCAATAAGATGATTAATGCAAGAAACATACTAGTAATAAACATTCACAGAGAGCTAAAATAAGAAGCTGATGTAGAATTTATTATGATTCAGAGGAATATTTTTTTAAAGTTTGTTTTTTTTTTAAACTCTTGTACTTCGGTGTATTTTCTCATAGGTGGAAGATTGGTAAGGGTGGGCAATGGGGGTCAAGTGACTTGCCCAGGGTCACACAGCTGGGAAGTCAGAGGAATATTTTTAAAAAGCAAGGGGTGGAGCAATCCAAATCTCAGACAAGACAGAAGTAAAAAGAAAAAAGGTTAAAAGTTCTAAGTAATAAAATTATATTATGATTAAAGGCACTATAGATAATAAAACAAAACCGGTACTTGAAATATATATGCAAAAGTAGTATTTACACATAAATAGTTAAAGGAAGAGCTAAAGAATGAAACAGATAAATAGACCACAAAGCTGTAGTAGTTGAGGACTAAAATATGTCATTTTAAAACTCTAATTAATTTAATAAAACTGTAAGTAAGGAGGAATTTAAGCATATAAAGCAATCTTAGAAAAGTTTTATATGATGGATTTCTGGTAATCACCTGATGGCAATTGAAAGTAGTGTACATACTCCCCAAGTTTGCATGACAACTTTACAAAAACTGATCAGGTGTTAGGGCAGAAAAACTTCAAGTACACAAAAGGAGAAATATTAAATATCCTTTACTTAGGACTGAAATACTAACAATAAAAGGTATTTGAAAAAAAGCATCAAAGATCAATGGAAACCAAATAATGGAACCCTAAAAAGAGTATGACAAAGAACCGAATTCAGAGAAATAACAGACCATTCTTCAAAGAAAGTAACAAAGGGATAATATGTTTAATGTGTTGGAGGTGTAGCCAAAACAGTCATTTAAGGAAAATTTCTGTATTTAAACATTCATCAAATAAGACCAAACTGGCCATGCCCAAATGAAACCAAACAAAACAATCCAAAACAAAACCCCAAACTAGAAAGACAACAAGTTAAAAAAAACAAAAACACTATAAAAAATAGAAATTCTTAAAATCATATTATCTGTTATTGTTTCTACTAGGATCCCTGAACAATGCCCAAGCAAAACAAAATCTTGAGTTTGGCATCTTTACAGAGTAAACAAAGGCCCAAACTAGTGGTCCTGAATAGAGCTTCTATATGATGCGGTCAATTCAATTCCACAAATGTTTATTAAAACATAATTGGGGGCCAGCTCGGAGGCTCAGTGGATTGAGAGCCAGGCCTAGAGATGGGAGGTCCTAGGTTCAAATCTATCTTCAGACACTTCCTAGCTGTGTGACTCTGGGCAAGTCACTTCACCCCCATTGCCTAGCCCTTACCACTCTTCTGCCTTGAAACCAACATACAGAATTGATTCTAAGATGGAAGGTTAGGGCTAAAAAAATTTTTTTTTAAATAACTAAGTATGTACAATGGATTATGTGAACAAATGTAAAGATCTTGGAAAGCAAAGGGAATGTTTGGAAGATCCAGTTTTGATGGGGCAGGAAACAGTTTGAATCCAGGCTGGAAAAGTAAAGGACAGACTGGGGCACTAGCCAAAGTGATGGCTTTGTAGTTAGGGGGTACCATGCCAAATCCCAACTCTTTTGCTTGCTACCTGAGTGACCTCAAGAAAGTAACTAAATCCCTCTGAGTATCATTAATAAAATGCCAGTTTGGGACGCAGTTTTCTCACTCTAGTAGCTTCCAGCTCCAAATGGAAGGTCCTCTTGTCTTAGTGAGGTGCTAGGGGTACAAGGCAAAAATGAAAAGCAGTCCTTGCAGCAAGGGAACGTACTGTGTTCTGGGGACACATCACGTAGATAAACATTGATGACCGAAATTTGAGGAGAATGAGAGGGAGAATTTGAGCTGAGACTGGAAGTGAACACTGAGGATTCTAAGAAGCAGAGGTGAGAAGGAAATGCATTCCCACAAAGAGAGGATAGCCTGTGTAAAGGTAGGCGATGGCATGCTGAATTCGGGCATGGAGAAAGAAAAGATTGGAGGTAGAAAGAAAATTAAGAGACTTATACAATGCTCTGATGAGACCTTATGAAGGTCCATGCTGATAGAGAAAATGGCACTGTCCCTGGTCTTAAGAACACATATCCTTCGGGAAAGAAACACCATATATACAAGTAAGTGGGATAGAAGAAAATTTGAGAAGGGAGAGTCAATGACTCGTTAACTTATAAATTTCAGTAGTTAGGTGATCTTCCAAAAAAATATCCCCCTGCTTGGTTAGTGTGATGTTCGTTATCATTATGTATTACACTGGTGAGAATATGGCTGAGGATGTGGGCTCGATTTATGGCCCTTCCCTGGGTCTCAGTTTCCTCAAGTAAAAAATATAGGGCTTGGCCTTGATCACGGTTCCATTCCATATCTAAATCTATGCTTCAATAGCTGACACAGCTCATCATCCCAGTTTTGGTTTCCCAACCTCTGGCCTGAGCCTCTGACATGTATGTGAATGTCGGGATGCCATTTTGGATAATGAGGCTAGGCCATTACATGAGATCTTCAGACCTGAACTACTTTGCCATCGATGGATATAATTTGGGATTGGCAGCAAAAAAGGTGAGGATAGAAAGTTTACACGGAAAGTTCCTTTGAATTCATTGCTATAAATGATTCTCCTGGCAGAGAAAACAGTTCATAGAAGAAAACAGTCGGCTGCCCAAGAAGCCTTTGCAAATAGGAAGCAAGCATGCATTTCCCCCTGTGTTTGTCAGGATTCACTGAAGCAGCCCTCTTGTATTCAGCCCAAGCAGCTCACTGCTGAGCTTCCTTTGGAAACAAATTCAAAATTAATGCACTTCTCACATGCTGTCCGTACAGAGCTGGAGATTTGACAGACAAACAGATCTTTGTGTACCAATGCGGTAGTGGAGAGATTCTCTAAGGTAAATTATTAAAAACCAGAAGAAAGAAACAGGCTGTTATGTGCAAACCTCCTCGGATAGCCAACTTGCACTTGGTTACAAAGTGGTCATGCACTGATAATGAAGGCTGGCTGTGATCCCCAAGGCCTTCTTTTAAAAAATTTGCCTTACAACTGCAAAAACCATGTGATCTGAAGTTAGAAGGCGACGCTGCCTCTCCCGTCATAGCCCATTAGAATGCTGAACTCTGATTAGCTGGAAGTTCATCTCCAATCTGCAGCTCAGCAGAGGTTGGAACATGCAGCAGGTTACTGCAGACACATTTTTCTTGGTGCAAATTTGAGCATCCCCCTTTCTATCTGGGAAAGATAAAAACAATTGAGTTCGACATGCCTCTGTGACCCTGTACTTGATAACATCTATGAAGTACTTTGAGCTCCTCTAGAAAGGTGCTTTAGAAATAGAAGGTGTCTTTTATTTTTATCTTGCAGCAAAGGACTGGAATGAAATCCCAAGAAAATAATTGGTAGAATATTTTAATGGAAAAATGTCCACTGGGGAGGGAAGCATAACAAGTGGTGCTCCACTGCCATTGGTCTAGGGTTCATTCCTTGGTTTAATGATGTCTCAGATAATGGGAGAGAAAGCCCTCGCTGTCGGGTTTTGGCTGGCACGGAAGGTGGGTTGGGGGCTCAGCACACTGACGAGAAAGATGACAAGAATTTCAATGACCTCCACGGGCACACAGAGCCCAGGGTCGAGCTGACTCTAGACTCCTGCCTGGGGGCCAGATGACATGGTGTCCCAGTGGGGCCTATTCAGATAGTTAATCGCCTTTCTCATAAACAAATTCTTCCTCATACGGCACCATGAGCTCTCTATGAGTTAAGTCCTTCCATTGGTTTGCTTTGGTGGAGAGCCGGGAGCTGGGCAGTCGGCAGCTTCCTCCTAATCGTACTCTTTCCTAGAGATCTAAGTCTCCATTCCTCCCACCCTTTGCCCGCCCACCTTTGGTGGTCCCCACAGTACCCAGCACTGACAGCCGAAATGGGCTGTTGTATTTGCTGAGATTGCTGATGACAAGGTAGAATGTTGTACGGGATGGAATTGAAATCTTACTGAAACGCAGCTAGATTGCCTCCTACTTGACTCCAGGGCACGCTGCTTTCAGAGAGGTCATTAAAATGGCTAAGCATGCTCTACTCTTCTCCAAACCACCCTGAGGGTTCCGTAGTATTCTGTGTGCTCTTTTCGGAGCAGTTGTAGTACTTTCCCAGGTATAGGAAGTAAGATGAATGGTCAGTTGTTGAATAAAACCTTCACATACTAAGACCTCTATAATGCCTGAAAATAAATACAAAATAATCTGTCCAAAAACTGAAAGGGGAAGAACTAATCATGCAGAAGCATGGCAACTGAGCCCAGACGGCATCACGAATCCTGGTATATCACTCTGCACTAATGGAAGACGAGAAATACAAATAAATATAAATTTGGCTGATTATCATCCCAGGCTAAACACATGAATCTCATGGCTCCTTCATCCACCAAAACACAATATTTAGCAACCTAATGCTTCTATAGAAAAGAACTTTAAAGAAAAACTGGCGTATGGTTCATGACCAAGGAAAGCATGATCCGAATGGGAGAGGACCTGGTCCTGTGCTGAGGTGAAGGATAACAGGTGAAGAACCAGAACAGAGTACTCTAAAGATGTCCTCATACATCAGGAGAAAGCAAGGAAGCTCTCTCCCCTTCGGCTCCCACACTGTGTGAGCCTCCAGGGCAAACTCTTGAGAGGATACAGAAAAAAGTCTCATGGATGGGCAAGTACTGAGGGACTGTGATCTGCATGAATGGAAGAATTATTTACATTGGTGACATCGTACCGTCATTTGAGTAGCTTCATATTTGATCATGAGACATTAAATGTGAAGGATTCAGAGAAACTTTGGAAGACTTTTATATAGCGATGTAGACAACAGCAAGACATACTGAAGGAACAATATACAGAATAACATAAAGATCATTAAAAGTTATCAAAACTCTAGTGAATGCAATGATTTATCTCAGCTCCTGAGAAGTGAAGATGTTCCCTACCTTGGTAGATATGTGATTGGCTAGAGCCACAGAATGAGGCATATGCTGTCAGGTGCTTTCTAAGTGTCAGTTTGTTTCACTTAATCTATACTTTTTCTGAGACATTCTTTTGGAGGGTGAGTGGTATTGGAAAATGACTTCAAATATAATTTTTTTTATTTTAAAAATGTGATACAGTAGAGAAGGAGCAAGGTTTAGAGACAAGAACACCTGAGTTTACATCCTAGCTCCAAAACATATAAGCTGTGTAAACATAGGCAAATCAATTAACCTCTCAGTGATCTAGACAGTACTCTAATACTTATAGCAAATAGAGAACTTTATATAGCTCTTACTATGTGCCAGGCGCTGTGTTAAGTGCTTCACAATTTTCATACTTGCTCCTCATGATCCTGTGATGAGGACGCTATTATTATCCCCATTTTATAGATAAACAAACTGAGGCAAACAACAATTAAATGACTTTCCCATGGTCGCACACCTAGAAACTATCTGAGGCAAGATTTGAACTCAGATCTTCCTGATTCCAAGCCTGGATCTTCATCTACTGTGCCATACAGCTGCCTCTGCATCATCTAGCTGCCTATGGATAAGTGGTCAAAATGCATCAATGAAGGGAGTTTCTATACCGGGAAGTCCCTGCACACATGAAATCATAGTTCTGGATACTCCCTTCCCTCCTCTGAGAGTCTGCACATGTATTTTCCATTGCTCTTGACCCAGAGAGGATCACAGGGCTACAACTGGAGGGCTCCCAAATACCATCTAGTCTAACATTCATTTTAAAGATAAGGGAACTGAGACCAAGGAAGATGACATGATTTCCCCAAGGTCACACTTGTAGCAGGACAAGTTGAATTCCTTTTCTTGTCGCATGTATTCCTAATGAAGACTGTTATTTCGGCTCTTACAATAACAATATCCTATGATTCACAAATAGATAAGAGGATAAGGGTGTCAAAAAAGATGCTAGAGGTTTATTGGTCTCTTTTGTGCATCAGTGAGTAGACTAGGATTATACGAAGCATTGTTTAATTTCTCCAATGTTACCCATCCTGATAGGTTCCTCCTGCATAACTGTAGGTTTAATTAATGGCACATCTGTAGAACTCTGTGAGTGTGTACATATGTGTACACATGTATGTTTCCATGCTAGTGATTTAACTCCCAAGTTGAACTGACCACTCAACTACATGTTATAGTATTGAGCAATATAGACCCATGAATGTGTACATGAGAAATATCTGGATGTGGCAAAAAATCTCATATGCTGATTTTGAAGATTTGGAAATGAGTGTGGTGGGGCAATGGAAGGCAAGAGCATGGAATGTTCCAAGCAATATTCTTGTAGGATTTTATTTTCCATACCCTAAAGAATCAGGACCCTGCTGTAGAGTGGTGATAGGACCACAAGAAACAAGCCATTAGCAAGCCAAACGTTAACATTTGCCCACTGATGGGAATATCCTTTTCTTACTATATTAATGATCACCACCAGCTCACCTACTTCCTTCTTCCCTGGATAGTATCTCATTGTGGTGGGATTTTCTGGCTTCATCATGAATGTTCTGCATAAGCTGCCTTATTTATCAGTGAGGAGAAATTTGGCCATTAGGCTTCACGTGTTAGAAAAAGGATTTCCAAGAAGATTTAAGGAGATTATGGATACAGTAGATTTTACTTCCTGTCCAAAACCTTACAACAGTAAGGGTTTGGTTTGAGAGCTGCCTCTTGCCAAAATGACCCTTGGTTTAATGATTCCCTGCTGACAGTCACCTCTGAGTACCAGAAAAGTTCACTGTTGCCTTCTTGCATCTTGCATAAGACTCTCATTTGTTTTCTGTTATGAACTGAAATTTGAGGTAAAATGTTATAAATGATGCTCTATGTTTTCAGTTTGACAGGACAAGATTTAATGCTTTCTTAATTTTAAACGTGCGGGTTCATTGGTAATAAAGAGAAGGGGGAGAAGAGAAGAGCTGAGAGTTCTCATAAAGAACCTGAACATGGAGAAGTTAGGAGGAAATGATAGTCCTAGAGTGGTTTCTCAAGAACAGTTTTACCTTTGGAAAGGAAAAAAAGACCTATCAAACTACATAAAAACAAAGTAGAGAATTATCAGAAAATTCTGCAATCTCATGGTTGGAAGAAACCTCAAAAGCTGACTAGTTAACCAGTATCTGAACAAGAATCACCTCTATCACGCCACCAATAATGGTCTTCCAGACCGTAGCTGAAGACCTCCAGTAAAGAAGCCCCCATTCCATTTTGAGATAGCCCTAAAAACTATTTGTAAGTTTTCCCTTTCAACAGCCGAGACTTGCCTTGCCGTACTTCCATTACTTGCTTCTGGCTGTCCCCTCTGGGGCCAAGGAAAACAAATGAAAACATTTTCCCACATGAATAGTTATCATGCTCCTTTCTAAGATCTCTCTTCTCTGGGCTAATTATTCTTCTATTCAGTGGTGGCCCTCCCCATGTAGGAGCGCTTTACAGATGCTTCCAGATGCATACTACCAAAAAGAGAAAAACAGCAGCTCACATTTGGCATTTTGTAGTTCAGAATGAACTTTGCTAACAACACCCCATGAGGTTGGTAGTGCAAGTATCATTAACTGGTCTAGTTATCCAGTCAAAAAAGGGAATGAGGTCCATCTGGTATGACCTGGGCCTGTGGCCACCATGTGGATTCTCTATGGTCACTGCGTCCTTTTCTAGATGTTCCCAAAGAGGCCCCTTAATAGCACATTTTCAAATTTTGCAGAATCTCTCCACATTTCTTTTTTTGATAGTTGCCTTTCTCAAGTACAGCAGGTCCTTTCTATCATATTTCCTCGAACACAAACACTGGATCAGCCTTCACATCTGTCAACTCTCTCAGTATTCTGCAATGAAATTCAGCTGGGCCTAGTGACTTGAACTCATTGATGAGTTCATCACTTATCTTGGTTTTCTACTTCCTGCTAACCAATTTAATTCTTTATTCCCCATCCAAAGAGCATTTCCTTTGGAAGAGAAAAGGAAAACAAAGTACAATGTGAATAATTCAACCTTGTCACCACTGTCCATAACCATCACTGGATGGAGCCTAAGCAGGGAGTGGTTCAACTCCTTTCCATGATCATTTTCAAGGGACCCAAGAGAGCTTCAAACCCAAATCAATCCAATCCTGAGTTTTGGTTGTTCTTCCCCAGCCCATGATCATTTGGAGTTTTAGCAGCCCTGACACAATGGTCACAGACTGATCTTCCTCTTTTATATTCAGCCTGAGATATCTCCTCTCAGTTCCATGGTATATTTTTTTTTGGTGTTTAAATATGAGCTTCTTATTGAGTTTCTTCTGCATCTATATTGGTCTCTTTAGGTAGCATCCCTTCTTCCTCTTCATCATCATTTGTTTTTTTTTCCCCATGGGAATTTAACTTCTGGGGAGGTTCCTTTACCTCTCCCCTATGGAGAAATCTTGCATATATTCTAGGATGCAGCTCCTCTGACCTACTCTGTGGGAGAATTTCACAGCTGACATTCTCAACTCCAACCTTTTCTCTGGCTGTTTCCAATAACTATAATGCATTCCTTCCTTACTTCTACCTTTTACTTGCTGTGACTTCTTTCACATTACAGTTCAAATCCTTCTTTCTTCTAAAGCCCCTTCTAGGCCCCTCCAGTTATTAATACTTTCCCCTTTGATATGACCTCTTATTTACTCTATGTGTGTATATATTTATACACACATATATATATATATATGCACATGTAGTTATATAACATATAAATATACATTTAGCTTATATATGTTGTTATTTACATGTTTTCTCCTCCATTAAAATGTAAAATTCTTGATAGCAGGATTATTTTTTTTAAACCCTTGTACTTCTGTGTATTGGCTCATAGGTGGAAGAGTGGTAAGGGTAGGCAATGGGGGTCAAGTGACTTGCTCAGGGTCACACAACAGCTGGGAAGTGTCTGAGGCCGGATTTGAACCTAGGACCTCCCGTCTCTAGGCCTGGCTCTCCATCCACTGAGCTAACCAGCTGCCCCCAAGCAGGTTTATTTTTAAGCTTCTTAGTATTCTCAAGACTTAGTAGAGTACCTGGCAGAGAGTCAATACTTCAAGAATGCTTTGGGATCAAATGACTTCCTCTAAAAATTTTAGGCCATCAAATGCTACTTATCCATTCTCTTTTAGATTTGCTGTCAAAATGTACAGTGCACAGCTGACTAGCAGGGCCTCCCTTCTCCTTCTGCCATTAACCATATGGTGAAAGTTTTCTTCAAGACTCCTTCATTTCCATCTCCCCCTTTCTGACTGGCATCAGGTCCAGAAGAATGGGGGTTTTTTTTGGCTTCCTCCACTTTTTAAAAGGTGAAATTCTCATTAAGGCAAACGGACCATTTCCTAGTGGCTCTGCTTCTGGCAGGATGGCAAATTGGATAATGGAAGACAATTTGGCAGGGGGAGAAGAAGAAGAATTGGAGAAGACTCTTCTGTGAGATTGCACTTGAGTCAATCCTTAAACAGAGGTAGGGATTTCAAAAAATTGAGGTAGAACATTCCAGACGTGAGACAGCATGTGCAAAGGTTTGCAAGTATGCTAGGTATGGGGAAATAGGCTACTTTTACTAGAACGATAAGTGTGAGTATGTGAAGAATAGTACAATGGTATAGTATAGTACAGCTCATTGGATCTGGAGTCAAAGGAACTGGTTTCAAATCATACCCTCCACTTATAACTTGGGTGATTGTGGGAAAATCATTCAACTACATTGGGCCTCAGTATCCTCATCAGTAAAATGAAGGAGTTGGACTAGGATGACTTCTAGAGTCTTTCAAGCTCTAAATCAGTGATTCCCAAAGTGGGCGCTACCAACCCCTGGTGGGTGCTGCAGCAATCCAGGAAGGCGGTGATGGCTACAGGTGCATTGATCTTTCCTATTCATTGCTATTAAAATTTTTAAAAAATTAATTTCCAGGGGGCTAAGTCATATTTTTTTCTGGAAAGGGGGCGGGAGGCCAAAAAAGTTTGGGAACCGCTGCTCTAAATCTACAATCTTATGAAATCCATTTGAAATCTTAGAGGGAGTTTGAATAACTTTCAAAGCATCAATAAGATGATGTGATTTTTAAAAAGAGGTTCTATAATGAAAAGTTAGAGGACTCAGAATTACTTATTCTAAAGGGTCGCTGACTGCTTTCTCAAAGAGAGGGGAGGGGAGGGAGAGGAGAGAATCTGGAAATCAAAATTAAAAAAAAATTCATTTATATGAATTTTTATGAAATGAAGTTTTATATGAGAGTTGAGGGTTAGGTCAACAATAAAGTAGCCAGGTTCATTTATCTTACCCGCCATACAGATTGTGCCATTTAACTGACACAGAAACTCATTTAAACACCAACTGAAGTATGTGATGGTAGCGATGCAAAGGAAGTGGGGAGGGGAAGGGAGAGGTTCTATGGCTAGCATCTTGGGAGAGACTTGGACACCAGGTGAAAACTTTATATCTTTAAAGTACTGAGATCAATTGGAGGAGAACAATAGAGAAAACATCTTTCCTAATTGATCAATTTGTACTGAAAGAACTCCTACTAGACTGCAGGTCTCATTGGCCCGTTCTCCCCTGGGGATAGCAGGAAAGCCTGATAGCGTGACTTAATTTTCCACCCTCTCGTCTTCCTGGTAAGTTACTTGAATTCTCTGGTCCTGGAATGATGGGTCTGGGGAAGAAGTGTCACTTGGGAGAAGAAAGAATGTTACCAATAAGTCGAAAAATGACTTCCATTAATGACAGCAGTTCCCACAGGAGCATCTGATAAAGAACTTCCAAGATGCTCTCTGCTTTTCTCAAGGTCTCTTCTAGGAACACGCCATAGCTCCCTCAATGCATGTGTGGTACTGAGGTGGCCAAACGGCCAGGAAGCTGCCTCCCAGAAACCCATCAGCCAAAAGAACTGCAAGCCAAAAGAGATGGTGGGAATGGCAGGATAAGATAAAAACAGCATCACCCGATTATCCTAGACAGGCCAACTGGGGGTCATTTTTCTAATGAAAACTAAATTTTATACAAAATTGCTTTATGAAGGGTGCCTTTTTTCATTCATGTGAAAGGCAGTCACATGCAATAGAGATGCAAAATGTTCTGCTTGGAATCAGAAGGAAGAACTAAGAGCAATGGGTTACAAAAAAGGCAAAGGAAGGCTTGCTATAAGGATATAGAGAAAAACTCGGCATTTAGAACTATGCAAATCAAAATATGTTGTTTAGGAACATCATTTATATGGTAGTCTAAAGTTTACAAAGCACTTTATCTAACTTACCTCAAGTGATTCTCACAACAGTCCTGAGAGAGAATTGCTATTATTGTCCCCATTTTCAGATGAAGAAACTGAGTCTGAGAGAAGTTAAATGGTTTGTCCAAGGTCACAAAGCTGGTAAGTATCTGAGGTAGGTTTTGAACTCAGGTCTTCTTGACTCCAAATTCTAATACTTTCAACCTTGGTGCCATCAATCTCCCTATACACTTGGAACAGGACAGATCATCTGAATGATACCAAAGTGAAAATAGAGGCACAAAGAGACAGGTTGTACCATGGGTAAATGTCCATCTGGAACAGAGACTGAAAGTACCCAGAATACACGGTATCCCCAGAAGGGAGAAAGGGCTATGGGACCTCCGTGAGCACAGCACAAGGATTAGGCCCCAGAACATACTTTTCACAACTTGGTCTAAGGATGGCTTGCCTGAAAGTAGAAAAAGGAGATGTACTTTAAGGGTAATGAGACACCAGAAAGTTGGATGTGATGTTCCTTCTCCCTTTAAGATTTTTCAAATTCCTCTGACTTCAAAACACACACTTTGCCTCCACTCGAGGCATCCTGATTTATCACCTCCTTTATCACAGCTATTTGGCCGAGTCCCATATTGAATGCTAATGACTGCCCTGATAACCAATGCATCTGAGTTATTTGAGGGAATGAAATTTCACTTAAATTGAATTTTTATTTGTCTGAAATGCTGTTTTTCAGAAACTGGAAAGCTATTACCTTGCTGAATTCCCAGGACAAGGAGCATGAATTTGGAAATGATTTGAGGAAAACGATCGCGCTCCTCCCAGGGCTCGGCCCTTCTAAGTTCAGAAAAAGACTGGTAGCCAAAAGGAGATGACATGTTCCATTTTTCTGTAAACCTCCCCCAAACCACCTCCCTTTAAGAGTTAGCCTGTCCCAAATTACTTAAGTGAGATTAGATAAATGTGTACTTAATTCTGAAGTCCTTGGAAAAACACTCCTTTTTTTCTTACCTGTTGTATAGTCTACTGTCAACAGTTTCCACGCTGTATATGGAGTACTTAGAGTTAGTTTATAAAATAAAAGGTTTCTATTACTGTGTGTGTGGTGGAAAAAAAGAGGTTATCCATTTCCTTCTTGATATTGTTATTCATATCTGACTCTTCACGACCCCATTTTTTTTTTTTTGGCAAAGATACTACAGTGTTTTGCCATTTCATTTTCCAGATGAGTAAAGTGAGGCCAACAGGGGAAAGTGACCAGCCAAGGTCACATGACTAGTAACTGTCTGAGTCAAGATTTGAACTCAGGTCTTCCTGACTCCATGTCCAGGGCTCTATCCGTGGTTGTCACCTAGCGGGCCAGTTCCTATTGAGAAATCATTCTATGATGTCCAAAAGAGCCTCTCATTCTGAAAAGTTGGTGATTTAGAGGAATCTGTATTGGATTTAAAGCTTAGTAGAACTGGTTCCAAATACCATGTGTATCCCCTACTATACCCCCGTTTGGTCTCAGTTTTTCAAGTGTAAAATGCAAGGGTGGTTCTAACTTGACCAAGGGTTTTTAACTATTTTGGTATATCGTGGACCCCTTGGATAGCCCAGTGAAGCCTATGGACTCATTCTCAAAATAGTTTTAAATGAACAAAATAAAATGCATAGCACTGTGAAAAAATTTCAATAATAATATTTGGTACCCACAACTGCCAGGCACTGTGCTATATAGTGTTTTATAACTATTATCTCATTTGATCCTCACAATAACTCTGAGAATTAAGTGCTATTATTAGACCCATTTTATAGATGAGGAAACTGAGACAAACAGGGTCACACAGCAAGTAATCAAAAGAAGGTTATATGAATATTAGAGGAAGAAAAAAATTTTTCACAGACCCAAGATTAGATGAGTGCTGAGCTTTTTCCCCAATAAAAATCTAAGATTCTATGATAATTCCGGGAAGATTTACTTTGTTAGTTTCTTTAAAAATATCTATGTAAAATGCTATGATCTTGCGTTATCTCAACATTTCAAGTAAAGCAGAACTTTAAAACCAAGGAAGAAACTCCTTTAGCTTTTGTTAGCAGCAGGTGTGAAGAAGGAAACTACAACTTTCTTCAAATTTGCCAAGATCAAAATAAGGCAGGAAAGAAGACCCAGTGTGTCTTGGAGTCTGGCTCCCAGGAAATGCTTCCCCCCCCCCCCATACACGATGGGCTTTTGGCTGGCTGTTTGGGGGACTTCTTTAGGAACAACGGCAGAGAGCCAAGTAGGAGGCAGAAAGCATTGTGAGTTCTGTTGTTCTGAGGCTTCCTAGCAACATTAATTTAATTGTTGGCATACTCAATGAATAATATTTGTCCAAAGATTACCACTGACACAATGCCGAATGAATGGCATATCCAAATGCAAATTGGTCCTCTAAAAACCCCATAAAATAGTCACAGAAAAATGGAAAGGGGACAACACTTCTCAAATAGATAAGTAACAGTAGTAGAATTGGCTTTAACATGCACTCAAAGGCAGTGAAGAACATCATTTCATGAACTAGGTTGTTCTTATTTCCAGGCTCACAAAGAGCATAAGCAAAGACCCCTAGAAGCTAACTGTGCCTTATTCCAAACGTCAAAAGCAACTCACCACAAGAGGGATACTAGAAACAGTCTCAATCGGTATATACAATAGCCTCATAAATCATAAATTTTGGAGCTGGAAGAGACCTTGGAGACAAACTAGTCTACACCTCCATTTTATAGAAGAGGGAACTGAAGCGAAAGAAATAAAATAATTTGCCTAAGATCACTAAGTAAAGAACAGGAGATCTGAATCCACCTCCTCTGATTTCATATGTCTGTGCTAAAAGTAGAAACATGGCAATCAAAGGAAGCAGCATTTTAGAGTATAAGCTCATTTACTACAGAAGAGGATTATTAAAAAAAAAAAAAAAAAACAACAGACAAAAAATCACGATCCTCAGGAGAAAGCCTCTGAAGGTCAACTTGAGGTAAGTCAGATTATCTGGAGATCTTTAGTTTATGAAAATGAAAAGGGGACAATAAAGGGAGGTGGTGAAAGGAAACGGTTTCATAATCATTTTTATAAGGATCAGTTTTCACTGGCAACAATAGTGGAACTATTGCATTTGGATATCTCTGTAATAAGCTGTCCTCCTCCCTAGAACTTCCCTCAGTGCTGGAGATCTCATCCTACAATTCTACTCCACTATTTTTTCCCCTTCTCCCACGCTGAGTTCCATTTAGCACCTCCATTTTGGGGAAAGATGCAGCCTGGCTCCAGTTTATTCTCCTATAGGCTGTGCTGCTGTCTCCCAGAACTTTATCGGCAGCCACTAAAGAATCAATTTTCAGGATCTGCCTAAAGAGGGAAGATTCTAAAAGAATGGAAGATATTATAGATGATAATTTTTTAAAAAGGGTGACTGAAAAAGACATTGGTAACTACCATCCCATATGTTTACCTTTTCATTTCTATAAAATACATTTTACAAATGATCTTCATACGCACTGAAGACATCCTTAGTGAAAATATTAAAAATCATAAAAATTTGAAAGAGAATCTTCTATTGCAAACCATATTTTGTGGGTTCACAATTGACTGAGAGGTGTCTGAGAGCTTGATGTGCTTATTATTTTAAGAAAGCATTTTACTCAGGAAAGGACAATGTAACCTTGAAGGCTCTCCAAAGATAAGGTGTCGATCAAGTATACATGAACAATAATGCAAGACTCCTAGAAAGGAAATTTACTGACCTCAAGTTAAATACTAAGTGAGAAGATATCTTTGCCATAGTGATGGTTTGCTACTTTCATGGGAGGCTGTCCTATGTAAAATCTAAATTATTTAATTCTCCATTGATTGTGAGGGTTACTCTAGACATGCTATTTGTACCAAACCATGGAACAGATTAGTCTCAGAAATCAAAGAGATCCGTCTAATCATCTGTATGGGTAAAAAACAAAGTGGTTGAAAACCAAAAAATGCCAAAACTAAGACATGTAGCTAGATGGGCAGTCCATTGTATTAGTTCACATATATCTTGGATGAGAAATGCAAACAGACAATGAACTGAGCCTTAAATTAAGAAGGATGATAAAATTATATTGGATTATTATTAGAAATTGGGCAGCACTTTAAATATTTAACAAAATCCCATCACTTGAACATCAGCACACTCCCAGGAATGGAGGCATATGGTGACGAATTATGGAGCATGAAAATCTCAGGAGAATTTCATAATCCAATGGCACGGTAGGCAGTAGCTAGGTACGATGAACAAAAATGCCTTAAATCTGAGAAAGAGTATGAAAGAAATTATCAAGCAAGTACGACGGGAAAAGGGGGTAGCATGGCTATGTAGTGGTACAGTGGTATTTGAAAAGCAAGTAGGCGGCCTCGTCACGGGGGACTTAAGAATAAAAACGTGGATAAGAATCCCAAAGGAGAAGAAGATATGACAGAATGGTGTTCTGCCTTTCAAATTTTACCAAATATCACACACTATATACCAAAATACAAACTATTTTAGAATTTGTAACAATTTGGGCAATGTTAATTTGAAATGAATTCATGCATATGATGCAGAAAAGAGAATAATGTAATAGAAAGAGGGCTGGCCTTGAAGTCAGACTACATATTATGTGACAAGTCACTTAGCACAAGTTACTGGTGACCTAGACAACTCGTTAAAATTATAAATTAAAAATGAGTTTCACTTAAGCATGGCAGTTTTTTCTACCAATGAAACCATAGTCCTGAAACCCCTCTAATATAAGGGAGAAAAAACACAAATCAAGAGAATATATAAAGAAAAAAGTTAGTCTATAAATGTTTATTTTTATCGAGATTTTATTTTTATAACATTTACCTTTTTTATTCTTTTAAAATTGTTCTTTCCCTCACCCCGCCAAGCATCTTTTGTAACACCCTTTTAGCACTATGATAACAAATGTATAGATCACATATCACATCTTTAAACTTCAATTAATATCTCTGCTATATGATTTTTTCCCCCCAAAAATGGAAAAACTCTCCCCCGCACTGCTTTTATGGGGAAAACATAGTACTAATGCCTCAATAAAAACAGATAAAACAAATGAAGAGGACTATAGGTCAATTTTGCTAATTAATACTGATTCAAAAATTCTTAAATACAACCCTAGAAATGTTGGATGTATACCAGAGATGCAAAACTGGTTCAAGCTTAGGATAACAATAAACATTACTGTTCATATGAAAAATAAAGCATCCCAAACCACATGATTATATCAATAGATGTCTTTATAAATGGGAAAACATGAGCAGTTCCCAAGAAAAACAGGAATAAAGCAAGGATGACCCCGTTCTCATTGTTGGTTGGTTTGTCTGCCTTAGAAGCCAATAAATTGCTTATAGTAAATCCCCTAAGAAGCGGTGTTTGCATACAAACAACAAAATGACCAAATATGAATATTAACCTATTCATGAAGGCACTTAAAATGACAGTCTAGAACAAATGTGTAGGTTCGCACTACTCTTCAAGCACAAGGAGACTGCATCTCCCTAGAAAGGTTTGATGGCAGAAATCTTCCCTACAGCTAAAGGAGTTTACCTGCACTAGGTAAGATATTTCATTTGATGTTCAAGTCCTTCATTTGCCAAATGCTTTGATGCATTATCTAATCTGAAGGAGATAGAGCATCTAAAGAGAAACAAAACTGCCTTTAAGAGGAAAGGTCCAAAGCGAACGGCTCTCCCTTGCTGCGACAGCAGTAATGCCAGGCAGGACACCTACTGGTCATGAGAGTGATGGATTAAATTTGACCTTCTAGGCTTTCTTCCTCACTGGTATTTTGAAATTTCTCATGAAATTTCCATTTATTTATTCTTAGCCCAAAGAAAACTGAGCCAAATCAATGAAACTGTTTATGAATAATAGAAGACTGCCCCAAACTACACACTTTCCAGCCTGCATAAGCTGGACTTTTTGGGTAACTGTTATTAAAAATACCAGCAGAAAATTATTTCAACTGAACACTCATTTGGAATAATCCATTAATTTGAAGACAGCAACTACAAGCAATTGAAGAAAATAGCCTCTGAGCATCTTCCATCAATGACTGCTAAGATTTCAGCAGAAATAACTGGGTCCTGCTGCCAATCCTTTCTATGGTACTAAGAGAACACTCTCTATGTTCCCAGATGCCTAAGAGTTCAATTGGGATGGTTAGATTGTGGGCAATGCAATGGAAAAAGGGACCATGTTGTCTTTTTAAAAAAAAAACTCTAGATAAAACTCATAGAAGGAAAAAACACAATTGTTTTTCATCAGCAGAAGAGAAATAAGTCCCCAAATGTTAAGATCTCAGAATATATTTTTTGCTTTCTACAATAGTCTATGAAACTAAAACCTCTTAGAAAAACAAATGGGAAGAGATGGTATATTGAAATCAGATTTGTCCCATAGAACAATTTTTTATATCTTAAATTATAATATGTAGAATCTGAGATCTTTTTAAAAAATTATTTTCAGATCTTTTAAAATCAACCTTTGCAGTAGCAATAATGGCCCAATAAAGATATATAGGCTGAAACAAAGAAAAGTGCTCCTTCATGCAGTGTGCACAGCCAGGACATAGAGCACTGTGCTTAGAAAATATCCCTCTAAAGTTAGCCAATCAGTGGCTTCCTTTTTGAGATTCTATGAACACTAGCTGCAAAGATATAGATCACAAGGCAACGATTGTGCATATTAGCACTTGTGGAAGTAACTGAAAATTGCTGGTAGTAATTGGTCAACACTCCGGAAGAATTTTCACAGGCCTGCCCTGGACTCTGCGCCTCTGTTCCTCACTCCCTAAAATCCCAATTTCTGTTTGGGACACGTCCATCCTTTCAGGAGCCCAGGTTCTCCACTTTGGGGTCATCCTTAACTCTTCCCTCTCACACCACAACCATAATTCAGGTCTTGTAATCTTATACACCATATGCAAATGGTCCTTCGACCATTATCTCATGGGAGATGGGGAAGAGACCAAGCATTAGTTCCTATGTAAATCTTGGGTATCAGGTCTTTTTCTGATGGATCAACTGTAAACAGTTTCCCTCTTCTGTTTCTTTTAATTTTAAACATATTTCTTTGTGTTCTGCACAATTTTCTCTTTGGAAAAGCAAATGTGTCAATTGTCTCTATGGTGACTTTGATATTTCTCAAAAGACAATTCAATAACTTAGAAAAAGTTTATATTTTTTTTTTACTTCTAGATTTTTAAAATTTGTATTAGGTCCCTGAACCAGTTAGTATTTATTGTGCTCAAAGCTGTGGAATGGCCATCTAAGGTCATTTTTTCCCATACAGCTTATCCAATGTTCACAGCATTTTTTTAAACTGAAAATTGATTCCACTCTTAAGTATCTTTTTTAAAATGCTGGTTTATCAAACACTAATAAATGATTGTCACTGGATTTTATGTGTAGACTCTTTATTCTGTTCCATTGATCTAATCTTCTATCTTCTTTTTCTATACCAGTTTTTAAAAAGTCTATTTTTTTAAGAAAATCCTTACCTTCTGTCTTAGAACCAATATTGTTTCTAAGGCAAGAAGGACAGTAGGGGCAGAAATGGGGGTTAAGTGACTTGCCCAGGGTCACATAGCTATGAAGTGTCTGAGACCAACTTTGAAACCAGTACCTCCCCTCTCTAAGCACTGAGCCACCTAGTTGCCCCCACATCTATATTTCTTTATCATGAATAGTAGTACTGCTAGTCCCCTTTGGTGCTTTCCTTTAGAGAGTTCTTTATATTCTCTTTGGGTAATTTTCCTATGAGAATTTGGTTAGGATTTTATCTAGTTCTATGAAATATCCTGTTGGTATTCTTTGTAATAAAGCAGGACATCTGGTAGGTTGGTTTGGAAGGTGTGGACATCTTTCCTGAGTCGGAAAAATGCCTCCATGTGGCTGCTTCTTATTTGATTTCTGTCAAAACCATTCCAAAAGCTGACTTTGCATGGGTCTTCTCAGACTACTTCTCAAGTTAATGGCCAAGATTTTATATATGACATAGAAAAACAGACATTTGTGGGGTTTCTTCATTCACTACTATTTTGTTAAAAGCATAAGCTGGTGCAGCTGGGTAGCTCAGTGGATGGAGAGCCAGGCCTAGAGACGGGAGGTCCTGGGTTCAAATCCAGCCTCAGACACTTCCCAGCTGTGTGACCCTGGGCAAGTCACTTGACCCCCATTGCCCACTCTGACCACTCTTCCACCTAGGAGCCAATACACAGAAATTAAGGGTTTAAAAAAAAAGCATAAGCTCCACGATTTTCCTGACTTTCTTGGTTTTACCAGATATAGAACTGTATTATCTGCAAATAGAACAATATTAATTGCTTTGTTGCCAACACTTATTTTTTTAATGTCTTTTCCTGATTTATTGCTATTGCAAAGATGTCAATAACAACGTAAACTCTGAATGGCCATGCTCAGTCCACGGTCTTAAAAAAATTAGACTGCAGCTGGGGTTCTTCCAGGACTTGATTCCTGCTTTCAAAGCAACACTTTTTTTTTTATCACATTATAGATCTGCTCAGAATATTGCACTGGATGCATTCTGTTGATTGTGATGTGTATTAACTGTATGATTCATCATTATGTTTTGATCCTTTCCTCCTTTCCTCTGTTATTATTGAAGAAGTCATTTTTTTAGTTTCCAGGTGGGCAGGCCTACACCATTTATTCATTGTACAATTATTTATTGCTATTTTTATAGCATTAAAGCATGCCAACGGAGCATACACATTTTCTGCATTTTTACTGTAACAAGGGCTTTAGAAATACTTTCCCAAGTCCTACTGGCATGTTAGGTCCCCAGAGGGTGGCTACTATGGTTTCTGTTAGTATCTAGGGGTAACCATGAGGGGCCAGAATTACCTTGGTAGCATGATCACTCATAAGTCATCCCTTGTGTGCTTTGCCCTACAATTTTTTAGTCCCTATCATTTAGTCAGCCATACCTAGACTTATTTAAGAAAGAGGTATTTACATTCCCCAATCAAAAAATGGTCAAGGGACATGAATAGGCAGTTTTCACATGAAGAAATCAAAACTATCAATAAGCACATGAAAAAGTGTTCTAAATCCCTCCTGATTAGAGAAATGCAAATTAAAACAACCCTCATACCTAGCAGACCGGCCAATATGGCAGCAAAGGAAAGTGATAAATATTGGAAGGGATGTGGCTAAATTAGGACATTAATGCACTGCTGGTGGAGTTGTGAATTATTCCAACCATTCTGGAGGGCAATTTGGAACTATGCACAAAGGGCTTTAAAAGACTGCCTGCCCTTTGATCCAGCCATACCACTGCTGGGTTTATACCCCAAAGAAATAATAAGGAAAAAGACTTATACAAAAATATTCATAGCCAGACTGTTTGTGGTGACAAAAAATTAGAAAATGAGGGGGTGTCCATCAATTGGGGAATGGCTCAATAAATTGTGGTATCTGCTGGTGATGGAATACTATTGTGCTCAAAGGAATAATGAACTGGAGGAATTCCATGTTAACTGGAAGGACCTCCAGTAATTGATGCAGAGTGAAAGGAGCAGAACCAGGAGAACATTGTACACAGAGACTGATACACTGTGGCAAAATCAAATGTAATGGACTTCTGTACTAGCAGCAATGCAGTGATCAGGACATTCCAGAGGAACTTGGGAGAAAGAATGCTATCCACATCCAGAGAAAGAACTGTGGGAGCTGAAATGCATTAGGAAAAACGTATGATCAATCACATAGTTAGGGATGTGATTAGGGTTTTGATGTTAAAGGATTGCTCTACTGCAAATATGAATAACATAGAAATATGTTTTGAACAATGATACATATAAAACCCAGTGGAACTGCTTGTCAGCTTTGGGAGGGGGGAGGAGGGATTACGAATCATGTAACCACGGAAAAATATTCTAAATAAAAATTAAAAAAAAAAGAAAGAAGCATTTACTTTGTAGTAGTGTTCGTACTAAATAGATCCCCCCTAACTACATGTGACATAGTCTCCCATCAGGAGGCACACAACTGTAGGGAAAATGGGCACAGGGAGTACTTATGCCAAAAGGGCACAAAGCTCTTAGATATCCTTTTGGAGGAGTTAAGATGTTGCCCTGAGGCATAGTGGAGTTTTTCTGCTAGGTTCCCAAGAAAGCCTTTTCTTCATCATGTCCTATGTTCCAAGCAACTGATGCAGATACTGCCATCAGATTTTGCAGTCTCAAGAACCTGGCGAGTACACTAATGATGAAGTAGAAAAGTGCCATCTGTCCAAGGTTCATGAGGTCTTCTTCTGAGCAAGGCATAGGGAGGAGATAGAGGCTGAGACTGGTGCTTAAGTTCTCACCTCACCACCCCCTCACCCCAATTCCTTCTCAGGGGCTTGGATAGAGGTTTCTCTCTCCTTCCAGTTACTCAAGTCCCAGAATCTTCACCTGCTCTGCTACTTCATAGATGACCCACAGAACATGACCAATTTTCTATACCAATCTGAACAGACCCCCTGAGCAAAGTTACTTCATTTCATCCAATTTAGATTTTTCAAAGCCTGTAAAGTAATTAAAGATTTTTCTGACTTTGTCTAAAGTCCATAAATGACTAATTGATTGATTCAATGGGGGCATCCCAACCTCTTTGACACCTAGTGAACAACGGATATATGTTCTCACATGAAAAAGGTTTCAGGACATCACATCTTGTCGCATACTTTATTTATATTATTGACTGAATTGAACTCCACCGTGATACTTTTTTACCTATGCCTTCTTTGTGGTACAGCACCCATAATCAAACTGTCGTATAAAGCATTTTCAATAAAGCACTATATTTCTGGATTCTTCTTACTCAACTATTCAGAAAGTCTTTTGTGTTTTATTGAGAAAACTGGCTCATATGCATTTAGAACTGTAATCTAGCTAAGAACCTTTCTTCAATCATAATATCAGAAAGGAGTGTATAAACTTCCCTTTTCTCAAATGCTTCCCCCTTCACACACATACCCATTAGCCCTCCTGGGTTATTTCTGCACTGTTCCCCTCTGTTTTTATGAAATACCCTTCTGAAATTTTTAATGACTTAGGCAATACGATACCTAGAGGGTTCGCATAATTGGTTAGCAAAGGTTTTATCTTGCGTGTTTTAATACTTATCTTTTTGGCTGAGAGCCCTGTTTGTTGTTCAAAGACTTCCTTGAAGTAGATATGGCTCCATGTAACCTTTTCAAAGTTCTGTATACTTCTCAAATATCCAACACTTGCCTACATAAAGCCTGCTGAGTTTTTCTGGGTATATAATTCTTGGTTCATGGATCGTGCTTCTTAAATTTTTAATTCTTTCGTTCCAATTTCTGTACTCCTCCTCAAAAATTGTGTTGTGATTTCAACTATTCTTTCTTGCTAAGTGACTTCTATTCTTTTTTTCTGGCACCTTGTGGTCTGTTTTTCCCCTTGTCACTGGCACGCTAGAGGCTGACCATGATGTGTCTGGGCACACTAATTACTGGGTTCTTTTCATGACCCTATGGATTCTTTTCATTTGTTTTTGGCAGTCGTATGAAATATCCTATGACAATTTTATGAACCACAGCATCTGAGTTCCTTAATTTTTTAAGGTCCATTGGGATGTCAGTTATCCTGAGATTATAACATGAAGATCTCTTATTTGGATCTCTTACTTATGTCTGAGGGATTTTTTGCCTACAGTTTGATTAATTCAGCAATTTCTTTAGAACCTTCATTTTAGCTATACAACATCATGGATTTCCTGCTGCTGTTTCATTCTCTACAGTCATAAGTCTGTGATCCATTGCTTCTATGAATTTTTCGAGGATTTCTGCTGTTTGGGGCAGTTTAGCTATTTCTCTCATTCCCTCTTCTTTGCATGTCTTAGTTCTCAATTTTCTCAAGCTAATGCTTGGAATAGCTTTGTATTTTATTAGGTCTTACAATTTTCTTAGCATTGTTAAGCTCTGATTACTTTCTTTGAAGTTGTCATTTATCAATTTGAGAATGTCTCTTAGGATTACCTCATGTGGGTTCTTTTTCTAGTTCATTTACTTTTGGTACTTCAAATTTGACCTCAGATACTTGCTAGCTCTGTTAACTCTGGACAAGTCAACGAATCCGCTTTTTCCTCAGTTTCCTCATTTGTTAAATGAGCTGATAAAGGCAATGGTAAAACAATCTAGTATTTTTGCTGAGAAAACCCCAAATGGGGTCCTGAGGAGTCAAACACAAAAGAAACCAGGGAACAACAATTTTTAATTGTGTGGATGTCTGTTCAACTTGACTCATTTAAAATTTAAATGTATTTTATCTTCTGATGTGTGTGAAAGGGGAGGTGGACGAGGGGTAGAAGATTACTGTTTTCCCCCCGATAATAATAGTATCTATCTCCCAGAGTTGTCATGAAGATCAAATAAAATAATCCTAAAGTACTTAGGACAGTGGCTGGCACACAGTAAGCATTATATAAATGCCAGTTAGTATTATTATAACGACTACTATCATTGTTGTTGTTATTATTATACCCACCAGTTGATTACCACTGAGAACATCCTTTTTTTTAATTAAAAACTTTTTTTTTTTAAATTTCGAAAACATCCTTCTTCGGGCCATTACCGCTTCTCATCTAGAATATTTGAATATCATCCTAACTGAATTCCTTGTTCCTGGTCTCCTGCTTCTGCAATTCTTCTAAGTACTTCAAATATATTTGCTCAGATCATATCATTCTTATAGACAGAACCCCACAGAGACCCTCTTTGTAGACCAAAGTACAGACTTTCATTCCTAGTGTTCGAGGCTCTGGAAAATCAGGATACGACTTAACTATCCAGCCTTATTTGACATCACTAACAATCTACATTCCAACCAGACCACGATCACTTATTATGAAATCTCTTAAACATTTAGTAATAAGAGAGACATTGAGATATACAGAAGATAGAATGACGTACCTAAAATCAGTAAGCCCCGGGTTCTAATTTTGTTTCAGATCATTGTATGCTTATAGACATTGAAAGAAAAAGACATTGCTTATGTGATTATTATATTTAGGTCCTGTGCTAAGCTCTGGGGTACAAATACACTAAAATATGACAGTTCCTGCCCTGTAGGAGATTAGATGCTAATGGAGGATAACATTTAGAGGGAACAATCAGGGAGGTCCATGTCCTTAAGAAACTCATCCTTCTGGGGACAGAGATGCAATGTTATTCTGGCGAGAGCAGTGAAGAGAACCAAAATGCTCTATGAAAACTTATTCTGTTACAATCTTCACTTAAAAGCAGTATGCTCATGTGCCAGGCTAATCTTTTTAATAACTTATATACTTATATATTTTATTATATATTTTATATATATATATATATATCTTATATATTTCATAACATATATTTGCCAATTCAAGCCACTTTACATTGGGCACCAAAAGGTCAAATATTAAAATATAGCCGGGCAGAAAAAATCATTCCAAAGTTACAGTGGTCACTCATTAAAACAACTGTAGTTCTAAATAAAGCAAATGGATAGCACCATCACTCAGGATAGCTGTCAGTCAGATCAGCAGGAAGGGCAGTGAGGTGGCTAAATGGATAGAGAACCAGGACTGGAGACAGGCGTTCTTGGGTTCAAATCTGGTCTCAGACAGTTTGTAGCTGAGTGACCCTGGGCAAGTCACTTAACTCCAATTGTCCAGGTCTTATCACTCTTCTGCCTTGGAACTGATATTTAGTATCGATTTTAATACAGAAGGTAAGGGTTTAAATATCATAACAGTAGGCAACAATTCAGAAACGTACATGGCTGGCATGTTTTTGACCATAGTAAGAGGAAAATTGGTTCTTTTTTCAAAAAAAGAATAGCTAGTTGTTCTCTTTTGAACTCAGCAGGGGGAAAAAACCCTAAATTTTGAATCAAATGTAAAACAATAACGTGACAAAAAGTAATGCAGATTGGAAAAAAGAATGAAAAGTTCCTATTATTTTCCAAACCTACTTTTTTGGCCTTTTCTCTTAGAGGTCTTTATTATATAGGACATAAGAGACATTTCTGTATTAATCAACATCTTTGACCAGTAGTAAAGCCATTGAAAGTGGCCAGCTAGGTGCCCATCCTGAGTTCCACATAAAGTTACTTCTTTCTGATGATAATTTCACATTAGCTTTGTGTAGGGGAAAAAGTCATGTGTTCAGAAGAGCTGGTAAGCCCCAAAGGAGATCGTACTGTGTTTCCAGTCATTGCCTGTTGTGGACAACAGAGTAGGTCCATGCTACTTTTAATTTAGGTCATTGTCTTGTTCTGTTCTCTCATTAGAACTATGTAAATATCGCTATGTCTTCTTTTTAGTCATGACCAGAGAAACAGAAAACACATGTTTAATATCCTTCTTATTTGTAGGTTTTAATTCTCATTTTCAGTCTTCTGGTGAGACTGGGTTTTGTGTAACTCTTGGCTACATATTATTATCCCTCCTTCTTACCATCTAGCCTGTGTACTTCCTCCTTTCAACCTGTGTGTTCTTGATAAGGGATTTCATACCATTTCTTGAGCTTAAGTTACCCCTGGTCGGTCAGTATACACAACGAGTAGGCATCTCTTCATTACCCTGTGGGTCAACCGCAACTGGGATTCTTTAGAAATGCATTTTCCCATGACATCTATATCTACATATCTCTAAATACATAAATATATATTTTCTGCTTTTAATTCCTTAGTTCATTCGTATATATATGTATGTATTAAAAGGATAGGTAAGAAGCTGGCAATCCTCAAAATTCTGCACAATTTCTTGAGTGTAACCTATTCTATTCTATACCTTTTATTCGTTATGGTTCCGGGTCATTGTTCATCTGCATCACCCAAATCTAAATCCATATAGTGATGGGCTAATTCAATGGGCTGCCCCTCCAACAGGGTTTCAGTCTAAGCAACAGGCATTTTTCATCTACTTTGTTTCTTCAGTATGTGCAGTTCGGCCATTCTCTTTAAAAGAAGTATGAGTAATGATGGTATTTCTACCATCTATGTTTGGTTCAACGAAAAGAGGAAAATAAATTGCACAAGTCGATAATTCACGTTAGGTTTTTAAAAAGAATACAGTGATATTTGACTAAAAATTAAACTTACATGGCACAGCTGGTGATTTGGATGCTTTAATAACTGTGTGACATACATCGATCAACAGTTTTCAAGAATGCAATTAAGCACAGGTAGAACCAAACCATATTGGGGTTCATTTCATCCTATTCTGATCATTCGGAAGGTAGACTGGCTATCGCTGTACCAGCACAAAGTGGAAGTTCATCAAGAAACGCCAATGCTGAATGCTGGAGAGCAGACATTACTGTATTCCATAAGAACCCTCCCTCTCAACTGTGTTCCAATACCACGTTAGTCATAACTCTCATCGCCTTTGATCTAGCCTATTAGAAGAGCTTTCTCATGGCTTTTCTTACTTCAAATCTAGCCTCAACACTTAGCTGCATTTCTTTCTCAACTGACTCTGCCTCCTAGAAAGAATCCCTAGCTTTTGGTAACACAAAGCCCAAGTAGCTTCTCCACAAAACCTTTTCTGCTCTTCCCCATCTATCTGGTTTTCATTCTAGAGAGAAGTTATTTATTTACAAGCAGAGTATATATGAGCTCCTTAGGAGTTGGGCCATTTTCTTCTTGAAATCACCAGCACCCAGCTCAATGGCTGATACATAGTAGGGAAAGGCTATAAGGGCTGGATTTAGGTTATCACCAGGAAAGGAAATGCCCCAAAGAAGAAACTATCATTACCAACGCAATTTGACACCTGCTTTGCAATGAATTCATGATCTAAGAGACTTACCTAGAGTACTAAGAGAAGTGACTTTCTCAGTCACAGTAAGTATGTGTTAGAGGCAGAATACGTACCTCCGTCTTTCGTGGTTCAAAGATCAATTCACTCTGTGCTGTAGCATGCTGTTTTTTGTTACCTAGTTTGTTAGCTGATTAAATTTTAGCTCAAATTGTTTCTTAAATGCTGTGAGGATATATAAGTTTTGGGGAATGCGTGGTGGTCACAAATAAACTTAAAATGATTGGGCCCCCAATTCTTTATCTTTCATTACAATCTAATTAATCCTCATATATTTAAAGATATCTTGCATGGGGTGGGGGTAGCTAGGTAGTTCAGTGCAGTGAAAGCAAGGCCTAGAAACAGGAGATCCTGGGTTCAAATCTGTCCTCACACACGTCTTAGTTGTGCAACTCTGGGCAAGTCACTTAACTCCCATTGCCTATTCCTTACCATTCTTCTGCCTTGGAACCAATACATAGTATTCATTCTAAAGTGGAAGATGAGGGTTAAAAAAAAGAGATACTGCATGGGAAAAGGTGAAAATTGGTTAAAGCTAAATTAAGAAGCAAAAGAAGAATATCCATGGTAAACCATAAACGGTGCCTTTCTTCTCATCTCTAATATGTTTCTATATCTCTTCCTTGAAATCTTCTCTACCTTAAACTGGTAGCTAACTGTTCAAATATGACACTGGAGAATTATGCCAGCATAAATGTACTTCTGAAGGCTCAGAGTCAGATTTAAGTCTTGTCTCAACTTTCTAATTCTGGTTTTGATGAAAGCAGTTCATCTCAGCAGACTTTTCAAAGGGCCCAATTACACACAGAGCCCTATGGGAGGCACTAGGAGGGGGTGCAGAGTGGGGTATTAAACAGATGGATAACTATAATATACATCAATAAAAAATTACATAAATGAAGAACAGACAAAATGTTTTGTGACATCCAAGTAAAGAAAAGCCACTACTGATGTGATTGGGCAGCGATGAAGGGATGCTTCATAGTGGAGGTGGCATTTGGTATTGGTTTTAAAGATCAGAAAGGAAATAATCTAGACAAAGACTTGAAGGTGGGCAGACACAAGACACATGTTTGAGATGATGAGAAAACTATAAAACATAACTTATGAGAAGAGAGCTCTGCAAGGATTGTAGAACATCACCAGGAAACTACACTGATGATTTGGGAAGCCCAACCACCACAATGTCCCGGGAAGTTAGGGAGAAGTATGTTCTGTGGACATCACATTTTAGAAAGAATATTAAGTAAGGGCAACCAGGAAGGTGAAGGGCCTTGAGTTTGTATCATGAAAATTGGCTAAAGGTCTTGGAAAAGACAAGGGAAAGAAGAGTTGATTTCAAACATTCGAAAGGCTGTTTCACAGAGAGAACACCAGACTCGTTCTTTTTGGTTACAGATGGAAGAACAAGAAGTAATGGGTCAAAGTTGTAAATATTCATATAAAGGTTTGATGTCAAGAAATATGTCTTAATTAGAGCTAGCCCAAAACAGAATGGGTCAGGCATTTTGAAAAAGGGATTCTTTGGGAGTACAGGTGAACTGCATGGCTGCTTGGGTCTTTTTCAATTTTGTAATTCTGTTATTCTAGCCATACAGTGGCAGTGTACTTGACATACACAGAAAATCAAAACAGGAAGACGAGTTATACATACACACTCAGTAGTAATGTCAAGTCAGTCAGGGACTCGGGTAGTAATGTTATCAACCCGGAATTTAGAACTAATCATTTTGGAGAAGATATATCCTTAATTGAATAATTATTCATAGGTACTCATTGAATCTTTAAACAAGGATGTTCCAGATGGAAGAATTTCCTGGTCTTGGACATGAGAAAGTTTGTATTTTAGATGAGATCACTGAGCGATACACTCAATTTCATACACTTTTTTAACTCCTATTTTATGTCCTAGTAACAAGTCTAAGACAGAAGAACAAGAGCTAGACAAACAGGGCTAAGTGACTTGTCATGCTGCTAGTCCGAGGCCAGATCTGAACCCAGATGGTCTCTTTGAGTCCAGGCCTGGTACTCTATCCACCATGCTATCTCTAGCTGCCTCTAACACATACGCTGTTTCCTCTTATATGAACGAATCAAGTTTGCTAAGTTTTAATAAGCCTTTTCTTCCTCATGTACAAATGATTCTCTGTGAAGTATAGTAACACTTTGAGAACCCTGGGAAAATCATTTGGTAAACTTCCTCTGTGATGGACTTGCAACTGCTTATCCCAAGGAATACTTAATTTAGCTTCCAAAGATGCAGAGGGAAACAAAGAGGAGGGAGACCAAATGACAATCCAGAGAGACAGAGAAAGTGAGCTGCATGATTTTCTGGTGTCATTTGACAACATGATACAGGTTAAATAGTCTACTGGTGCGACCTCTTTCTAGATCTCAGAAGACAATGCTTGTGCTCAAAAACTCTGAAAAGAATTTAAAATTTAAGTTTGAGCTTATTTATTAACCTGACAGAAGACAAATTCCAACAACACATCATGGCATGGAATTCTCAGAGACTATGGCAGCAAGGCGCGGGCATATTCTTCATGGCTGGATGTTTCCAGGATCTACCTGGCAAGAGATGTTGAGCTTGTCCAGGCTTACTGCAGTCTGGAAAAGCTTATCATCCTAGGAAACACTGAACCCTATTGTCCAAGCATAGAAGAACTCCGAGTTGTGTCACCAGAGAGGAAACACTGAACCCTATTGTCCAAGCATAGAAGAACTCCGAGTTGTGTCACCAGAGCGAGCGCTCTCCCAAGGACTGAGCTCCTATGAACTGAACACTAGTAAGCCTCTCTTAGGTTCGAGAAATGTATTTGACCAGTTGCCTTAAACATAATGGAAATGCCAATTCAAAAGCACTTTTCAACAAATAAAGGCAAGCTAAAGGAACTCACTAAGAGCATTAAGAGCGATCAAGAAATTACAGAAGGACGATTACTCAACAAGTGTGTGTTGAGTATCAGGGGAAAATACTGTTCAATTTGGTGGTCTAGTGCTGGACTTGGAGTCAGGAAGACCTCAGTTCAAACCATTAATGTCAAGTATTTACTAGCTGTGTGATCCATGGCAAGTCATTTCACTTCTGCCTGCCCCGATTTCCTCATCTGGAAAATGAAGACACTACTAGCTAAAACGAGATGGCTATAATAATATAATAACTACCCCCAGGGTTGTTGTAAGGATAAAAACGAGATGTTTGTAAAGCATTTTGAAAACCTTAAAGTGCTATATAAATGCTATTATTATTATTGTTAGTATTTTTATTAAAAATAAAAGCAGATGCAGCAACAAGAACCTGAATATTTAAAAAGGGGGAAGAGGCATATTTTCCATAATTTATTTTGATTCATGAAAGCCAGTGAAGTATAAGAGTTGCCTTGAACACTCTCCCAAAAGCTAAAATTAATTTGAATGCCTAAGCAAGATACTGCACGGTAGCGAAACATGGAAGGTTCACTGACAATGAATATTCTATTCCCGAAACCTCAAAAGAAAAAGAAAGACTATTTGTGCAGTCAAGCATCCAAAATGATAGACTACACAAACATAGAGGACAAGGAGGAAAATCACATGCTTAATGGAAATATGGTATTAATTGATAGTGCTTACCCCAAAACTTAATGGAAAAGACTGAAAAGCTAGACAGCAGAAGTCAAATCCCTAGTACTGAATAAAGAAAGGGATATTCCCAACTTCTTATGTCAAACATGATTCTGATTTCCGGTCCTTACCTCTTTTATAATATTTCAAAGACTTTCACATGTGGATTGTTCCTAGTTTTACTCACTTTTGAGGATGTCCAACTGGGCCACCATTTAAAAGCTGCTCCCGAGGGGGGCAGCTGGGTAGCTCAGTGGATGGAGAGTCAGGCCTAGAGATGGGAGGTCCTAGGTTCAAATCCGGCCTCAGACACTTCCCAGCTGGGTGACCCTGGGCAAGTCACTTGACCCCCATTGCCCACCCTTACCACTCTTCCACCTAGGAGCTAATACACAGAAGATAAGGGTTTAAAACAAACAAACAAACAAACCCAAAAAAGCTGCTCCCCCTCAATCATCGAGAGAGTCATTGTTGTGGGTTTTTGGTGATGAAAATATCCCCCAAGATGAAGTTCTCCGGGGAGTATCTCTTGACCGTATATGATACAGAACTCGGATTTCAGCACTAGTGGCATTTTACGGTTTGCATCTATACAGTCCAATATGTTCTTAGTGCTAAAGCTCCTCATGATCCAATGCACTGTGCGCCAAGAAAACGCTAACTTCTGGGAATTTCATATCTTCAAGTCTTTTGAGATTTTGCTCCTCATGGGGAAGAAAGAGCCATTTTGAGCTTCATACTATTCTTTTACTTGTAATTCACTCATCAATAAGCAAACATTTATGACTTAGAGGGCATATAGCTTTACTTCAAAAGGTGTAGACACCTTGAAATCAATTTCCTTATCCTAAGAGGGAAGGAAACTTCCATCAAAACCAAAGCCAGCGAATATTATCTTCTCAGGTCAAGGTTTCTTTTACAAATGTCTTTTTGACAGTGGGGGGGCCTGCCAGTTTGGGGCTCTTTGTAGACCTGGCTAACAGCTATTCAGAGACGATCAGCCTCTCTCTTCTATTCTGTTAACCCTCTCCTGAGTGCTAAGTTTGTCTATGAGCTTAGTTACTCTGAGGCAACTGTAGCATTTAGAAACTGGGCATTTCCTGTAAAGGGAAGGTAAAAAAGAAGAGGAGTGTGGGTGTGAGGGAGAACACTGCTGAGAGTAGAGGAAAGAACTAAATTAGAAAAAAAAAGCCAAAATCTTCAAGCTGACTTTTTTTTCTTTACCTTCAGGCTGTTTCTGTCCAGCTTTCTTTGATTCAGTGACAGTCCTTGTGAATGCTAATTAAAGACCTCTGAAGGCTTTCCCTCCAGGGTCCATAATGGAGGAGCACAGAGGGAAAAGCTTAGCACCTTAGAATATTCCATGGGGAGAAAGGGGGATTGTCTGACAGTGGTTGGCCAAATACAAAGTAGTTAGGAAAGAGATGGTACCTCTTCCCAGAGCTCTTCATTGCCTTTCCCATATTCCACTCATTTGATGGCATTGCTTTGCTGACTATTAAGAATCAGTTAATGCTCATAGGTAGAAATTGAACTTGATGATTCAAAGCCAACTTCCCATTGATGATGATAATTACTTGTATTTAGTTGGCAGCTAGGTGGCTCAGTGGATAGAGTGCTGGTCCTTGAGCCAGGAAGACCTAACTAAGTTCAGATCTAGTTTCAGATACTTTTTAGCTGTCTAACTCTGGGTAAGTCACTTAACCTCAGTTTGCCTTAATTTCCTAAACTGCAAAATGGGAATAATAACAGCACCTACTTTCCAGGGTTGTTGTGAGGATGAAATGAGAAAATACTTGCAAGGTGCTTATTAGCACAGGGCCTCACACACAGTAGGCACTACAGAAATTTGGCTAAGATTATGATTATTATCATCCGCACACTTCGATCATAGGTAAAGCCCTCATCAAAGTTCCGAAATGTTCTCAGAGAACAAGAGTTCTTTACCATTTTCCTAACTGGGCTCTTTACTTTTAATTTATTCCCATTAGCCTATCCTAAGTGATTTTCCTAAAACTCAGGTGTGGCCATGTCACTCACATACTCAAGAAACCTCAGGGGCTCTCTATTACTTCCAAGAACAAATGTAAACTCACCTGTTTGACTTCCAAAGACCTTTACAAACTGCCTCCTCTTCCCTTTCCAGTCTTCTAACACTTCACTCCCTTTCAAGCACTCTGAGACGCTGACACACTGACCTCCAGGCAGTTCCTTGCCCATAACACTCCTCTTTCATCCCTGTGCCTTTTCACTGGCCCTTCACCTATGTTTCCTCACCTCCTTAGCTTCTCTGGCTTCCTTCAAGACTCAACTCAGATTTTACCTTCTAGAGGAGGCCTCTTTTATTCTTCTTATGCCCCAAGCTACTTCTGCTTTCTCTGCCCACATTACCACCATTTTATACTGTAAACACCTTAGAGTACATAGCTATTTGCCTCTTTTCTTCTCTATTAGAATACAAACTCTTTGAGGGAAGAGATTGGATTTTTGCATTTCTCTGTATCTCCAGTGCTTGACATGGGGCCTAACGGGCCAGGCTCAAATTTGCTATTGTTTGCTACCTTATAGACCAACACAAAGGGGTGACTCGTTCCCCAACAGTAGGTCTGTCCCACAAGTCTTAGCCAGCCAAGTAATTTTTAAGCTTGGGTCTTCCAAGTGGAATGTCCATACTTTCCATAAGAAAACAGAATGAAAAGTACCAAAATACTAACCCACCCTGTAAACGCATTAAAGTAGAAACAGGAACTGCCCTGATCAATTTCCTTACACTTCTATTGTTAAAGCAAAAACATGTGCCTTGGTTATGGGCCTTGAGTACATAAAAGCTAGATGCACTTCAGAAGTAGGTTTGAATTCTAAGTTATACCTCTCATAGCAGCCAAATCATTAAAAGTGAATGGGATGACTATAAAAATAATAATAGTAATAACAAAAGGGTTGTAAGGTTTACAAAGAACAACTAGGTGGCCTGGAGTTAGGAAGAGTCATTTTCCTGAGTTCAAATGTGGTCTCCTAGCTATGTGATCCTGGACAAGTCATTTAACTCTGCCTGCCTCAGTTTCCTCATTTGTAAAATGAGCTGGAAGAGGGAATGGCAGGCCACTCCAGTATCTTTGCTAAGAAAAGCCTACATGAAATCAAGAAGAATCAGACATGGCTGATTTATAAATCATTTTACAAATATTATCTCATTTGACCTTCCCAATAACCCTTAGAGGTAGGTGCTATTATTATTATTCCCATTTTACAGATGAGAAAACTGAGGCAGACAGAAGTTAAGTTTCTTGTCTTGTACCACACAGCCCCCAAGAGTCTAAAGCTTCTAAGGAGCTGATTTCCTTTACTACAAACTTACATCATATAACCTCAGCTAGGCTCTCACCCTTCTACCATACTCCTAATTCATTCACCAGAATGACTGTTGCTACTTTTCCCCCTCTACTCAAAACCCCTGTCTCAAGCCATCCCCAGAGTGCCTCCTGGGTCACTAAGAAGAGAGATGCCATTCAGATGAAGATCTCAAAAATGAGCTGCTTAAGCTTTCAAAGCTTTTCAGCATCCTTACTCACCAGCACATCCTGACACAGAAAGAGCATGTGATGTCTACTCTGTGATAAACAACCACAACCACAACCTATACTTTTTCTTTAACCAATTGCTTTCAGCTTACTCCAACAGTCACCCTCTCTCATACATCTTTACTCGTCTTATCATCTCTAGCCCTTTCCCATCCATCTATAAGCATACTCAGGTCTCTCCAATCCTAAAACATTTTCTAGCCACCTCCTTTCTCATCTAGCTACCATTCCATTTCTTTCCCCAACCTACAATGCAAAACAAGTGCAAAAAGTTACCTACACATGTGGTCTAACTCTCCCCTTACAATCAGCATGGTGGCATCCCCTTCCCTAACCACTCATCACCAACAAGAAAAAACTACTCTTTTCAAAGGTCATCAATGGTCTCCTAAACTACCAAGCCCAAAAGCCTTTTTTTGGCCCTCATCCTCTTTTATGTATCTAAATCACTGGACATCACTGACTCCATCTTCAGACCTTTTTCTTCAGGATATATTTCAGAAAATGTATGCTTTCCTAGGTCAACATCTACTTCTCAAGTCATAGCTTTTCTCTTACCAGCTATTCTTTTTTAAATCTAATTTTTACTTTCTACAGATAACATGTGGATACAATTTTTATTAATATTTTCTGACATTTTGCGATGTATATTCTTTCCCACCCCGTTCTCCTTCCCAAGATCACAGGTAAAAAGATATAGCTTGTACATATGTTGTCATACAATACATATTCCCATGTTTATCATAATGTGTACTTACCAGCGATTCTTCATCCCAAACACGTTAAGAAGGGAAAGCATCACCAAGAGGTTGTGGCCTTGACTCGAGTTCTCTTCTGAATTCTCTCCTGTCCTTGGAATTTCCATTTACTCCCATATCTTCAACTACCATAATCGACTATAACCTTTGACCTTGCTACAGGACTCTGGACATGTATCTCCAAAGGCCTGCTGGACATTTCCCAATGGTAGCTTGAATTCAATATGTTCTCAGCTGGGTTATTATTTTCTCCCTCAACCTATTCCTTCTTCTGTCTTCTTCTTTTCGGTGAGTGGTGTTATTCCTTCTTTACCCAGCCTCCAGTGTGCAAATTACTGGGCTTACTTTCACCCTTTTGGCTCCTTCACTGATCACATTTAAACAGTTACCAAATCCAGGTGATTCTATATCCACACTACCTTTTCCACATTTCCTTTCTTCTTTATTCCAATTGCTGCCATTAAAGAATAGGCTTGCAATAGCAAAAGAACTTCTTGCCTTGATTCTTTCCCCCTCTAAGCTATTCTTCATAATGCTTCCAGAATCGTGTTCTTTAAACACAGATCTGCCAAAGCATGATTTCGTACAAAAATTCTGTACAAAAATTTTCAATGACTCCCTAGTACATACCAGGTAAAATTCAAACTTTTTACCTTAGCATTCAAGACACTCCATAATGGCACCACCTATTCTTTCTAGTCTTATTTCATATCCTTCTTTTTTTTTCTTTTATTTCCTTAAAAATTTTTTTTTTTACCTTCTGTCTTAGAATCATTACAAAGTATCAGTTCCAAATCAGAAGGGAGGTAAGGACTGCAAAACTGGGGTTAAAAGAGTTGTCCAAGGGTCACACATTTAGGAAGTATCTGAAGTCAAATTTGAACTCAGGACCTTCTGTCTTTGGGCCTCACTCCCTACTCACTAAGCCACATATCCTTCTAAACAAACTATACTCCAGTTCAAATGGACTAGTCTCTGCCTCCTGACCCTCTGCATATACCCCCCTTAGATTCCTTGTCTTTTCTTACATTGTTCCCTATATCTGATTTCTCCTCCTACTTTTTTTCTACCTGTTGAATTTCTTTCCATATTTTCAAGCTCTTGGATTCCATAAAGCTGTTTATTTTGAAGCTCCCCTCATGCACTCGCATATCACTTTGGATTCTATTTATCTCTTACTGGCATAAATTCAGGCTTAGACACTATGCTGAAGAGCCTGGGCAGTGCCTTACTTTGAGCAGAGCCTATCAGGATGTTCTTTTTTTTCTACCAGGATGTTCTGCTCATAGTAGGGGCTCAATGAACTGAATTTAAGGCATAAAATCTAATAAAGATTTTATTATATTATATATAACATATATAATATAATTTATATATTATATATAATATATTATTATTATAATAAATAATAAAGGCCCCAAGAAAGAAATTCAGAGGACATACCATTTAGTATGATGGTATTCACTACTAAGAGGTAGGGGATGAAGTTCCTTTTTAAAAAGTTCTCTTTTATTTTTATTATTATTTTTTTAATTTTTAATTTTGAATATTTTCCCATGGTTACACGATTCATGCTCTTTCTCTCTCCCCAAATCTCTCCCCCACCCCCGTTAGCTGACACACAATTCCACTGGGTTCTTTTTTTTAAAGGCATACGAATTCTTTTATCTCCTAGAATTCTTATTGTTTTGAACTTCTCTGCCATTCTAAGTTCAGTTTCTTTTCCTCTAACTTCAGAAAGTGTAGATTAAAGGGAGTGCACCCATCATCTATCTACATAATAGAGCCTTTTCTTTTCCCCAAAGATAACATCTTAAACCCCAGCTGCCCATATCCTATTATTGCTGCCAATTACTCCTGTTGCCAAGGATGGATAATACACCTTTCCTCCTATTCCCCCAAACTGTGAAAAGATCTTCGGGGACTCAATGTCATTTCCATCGTTCAATTCAACATCAGATTCTCATTTTATGCTACGCAAGAAACATTCATAAATCATGAACTTTCAATGTATTCGATGAGAGAAGATTGTAGATATTAATTTTTTAGTTAAGTTACATTAAAATATTATGCTGTGTAAGAATCTGGACCATTAAAGAAACAATTCATCCATTTTATATCAGATTTCAAAAAATCATCTCCAGTGTATAGCTAAAGTTGAAGCTAATTCATTTAGGGCCTCATTATATATTCACCCAGCAAACAATTTTATACATGTCATATTCATAAGACTCCCTGTCATTGCCTGTTATAGCAATAGAACATGAAATCAATGCAATCAATGGGCTCCATCTATCAGGAGCATTTTGGTGGAAAGTTTGGACAAACAAAATGAGCAGGACTAAAGCCCATACTGGCCACATCTTACTCACCAGGAACAAGGTGCGGAAGCTGCTGAGATCACCAAAAAACTCGTCGATTGCCACGATTTTGGTGTCAAAAATGAAATACTCGCCAAGATTGTCATAGAGTTTTGTCATGTTGTTGTGCATGGTGAGCAGCTTTTCATACTGGTCTCTGGCACTCTTTGCAAAGCTGTAGATTTGTGTTAAGGAAGAAAACCCAAAGCCACATCCAAAAGTGTTCATTACAAGGTAAGATGGATGCTGTCATGTCTACAGAGCATTTTTATAGTGTAGAAACATCAGGGAATGTATTTTATAAATGTCTAAATCAATCTGAATCCAACAGTACTGTGCAGGCAAAAAGTATTAATGCAACTGCATTTCCATGAAAGCAAAAACCACCATCACCACTAAAAGTCACAAAGGTGCTTAGACAGAGAGCATGAAAGATGAGACACTGTATATGCAAGCACAGGAAGAGAAAAGGAAGGGACCTTAGGAGGACTATCATCACTTTTGTTAATGTAGACTAAACTTAAAGTGCCTTTTTGGGGGGAAGGGAGTAGGCAAAGGACTACCACATAGCACTACCGATTCATTTAACTTGCCATCAACCCAAACCCCAAAGGTTATTTATTAATTTATTTTTCATGTAACCTGCTATCAAGCTCCACCATGCTTTTGGGAAGCTGATTTTTGGAACCCAACTGCAAGGACTTTACATTTATGATCCTTGACTTTAACCTTAGGAGATCCAGCCCGCCACTCCGATCTGTCTAAACCTTTTTAGATCCTGATTCTTTCATCCATCGCATAAGTTAACTTCCCCAGTTTTATCATTTGTAGTGAGAAAATTCTGTACATTTTGCTATCGCTGGCCATCCAGAATACCACTGCTCTGAAAGAGTAGACAAAAGATAACATAATTATGCTCTCTCTACAATCCTGGCTTCTGATAAGAGGTATGCACAGCTTAAAAGAAATCTACTTTAGATAAATTTACACTTAAGAAAAAAAATCTCCCTGTAAGGAGTGTCTGCTCATCACCTGAGGACCAATTTATCTTGAAGTTCAAGAGGAACATCACCCAAGAGGCCACCACGTTTCTTAAGGACCACGTCAGAAAGAGACTATGATTCTGCATGCGACAAGCAGGTTGGATTGGGAGGGGGGAGACGTATACTCATGTTTCAAAGGTATTTTCATCATATTACAGATTTTGCAAAATTACAAAAAGTTTACTCGTTTCTCACCATAGACAAAACACCCTCGACTCTTTTTTCCTTGTCTCTTTTCATGGAATAAAACACAAAATAAGAAATCAATCATAACAGGGATGTATCAGGCAGAAACACTTTTCCAAGGCCATTTATTTGTAATCTGTTTACAATGCAAGGTATTAAACTGTTTGCATATTTCTGAAAGCTCAACATCTGTACTACACAGTGAAAAAGCCAAAGATAATAAAAAGGACCAAGACTACAAGGTCTCCATTTAACACAACACAATTTTTCACCTGCTAATACTGTCCTTGAAGCTATGTACAATTTATGAGAAGAGAAAGAGTTCACTGAAATCCTAACAGACTCTGAGTATGTGTAGGAACCAGAAGGAAAATTCTGGGAGAACAAGAAAACTGAGAACACGCTTCTCCCAGACCTTCACTAATCTTCCATGTGCCTATTTTAGGGATTGAAGACTAGATGCTAGGGGTGGGGAGTACTACTGAGTCCATTTTACTGGAAGATTTGAGATGAAAATAATCTGAGTAACACTGTCGTTCTCATGTGTTCTTTCTTACTTCCAGGCATTCACTAAGTGCCAATTACTTGCAGGTTAGTAAGCTACATGCTGTTGGAGAAATGAACAAATGGTCAGTGCCCTACAAAAATTAGATAATCTAGTATGCGCAAGTGGGAAAAGTTTATTAAAAATTAATTATTTAAAGGTTTTTTTCCTTGTTCAATTGAAATAAACTCATAAATTCTCTTAACTTGTCCAGTTTGAAAATTTACTGGTGGAAAAAAATCACCTATGAAATTAACAACAAAATCTTTTTACCATAGATCCTTAATGGAAAATAAACTACTTTGCTTTAAAACTCTGACAATGTGAACTTTTTAAACAAACAAACAAATCTAAGGCGTAAGGCCTCAAGAATTTACTTGGAAATTAAAAAAGAAATCAGATATGATTTTTCAGGCACGGAGCACTTGTTTTAAAAATGACTTCATTACTGAATCCCAAAAGTCTCGCTACAGCTTTGAAACCTGCACCAAGACTTTTGGGACACGTTGTATAGAGTGCCTTTTAACTTGCATCGTCCACAAAGCAGTATCGTTTATGCGCTTACGCCACTATTATTTTATTCAGTTAAACAGGAAAACAAACTTAGGATTCAACTTGAAAGAGCTATAAATAACCATATGGCTATAACCAAACAGATAGCTAATGCTTTTCATGCTTTTCTGATTGCAGAGATTTTTTTATTCATCACTAGATCCCCTTACGGAGTCCATTAAAAGAAATGTGGATGCATTGTTAAGAAGTCACTTCAGCATATAATTTGGAGGATGGTGACTTAAGCAAAACCCTTTAGAAGGAGGGCACGGGTTACCAGGTGCTAGTACTAGAAGACCATTTATAATTTCCCACAATGTAGACAACCTCCGAGTTAAGAACAGCTCTGTTGACAAAGAATTTGTTCCTTGAGAAGCAAAAACCAAGTGCCGTGGGTAAAGGAGTTGATGTATCATCTCTTGGCAGTAGTGAATCCAATTAGTCCTTGTATTTTCTCACCTTTTCAGGCACTACATTACTGACCCAAATTTTAAGTCCCAAACCCATGAATTATAAAATGTCAGTTCTGTTGGAATGTTGAAGAACACGGAAAAATCAACTTGAGATCCACTTAACCTTCACAGAAGCTGGAGTTAGAAACACGGCATAATTATCTATTTAAATGAAAGGAAGTTACAAATATATACTATATAAGAACTGGAGATAGCATTAACTTGTTTCCCTATAACCTTTGTGAGAGAAGCCCCCAAAAGGAGAACTCCAACCAACCTCATTCCTTCATTTATTCAAGGTTTCTTAATACTTGAAATCAATCTATTTAACAGAGGACATTAGAAAATGATTAAAAAGGAAGAACAACTACGATGAAAATTCTGTCAAGAACATGGTATGCCTGAGCTAAAAATAAAGATATTTACTAAGACAATACCAACTAGATCTAGTAGCTTTTCATCTGAGCTCCAAATAATTTCCATCTATTTCTACAAGGCTCCTCACAGTCAATCTCTTCATAAGGAGCTAGTGTTGAAATTGGATCTCTCTCTCTCTCTCTCTCTCTCTCTCTCTCTCTCTCTCTCTCTCTCTCTCTCTCCCTCTCGCAATATGCAGTATAGATTGGGCCATAAACAAATCTCTTTATTCTTGTCTGCATGAGGAAATGTTCATCTTGTATTTGTCAGTTTCATAAAAATGAAAAAGAACATTTTAAAAAATAAATGAAGCAGTGTTCGGGTGGCCCAGGTCAGCCCTAGGCATACTCCTACGCCAAACTCTTCTGTAATCTCCTCTGTAACGAAATAGTAACTCTTTATCCTGTCTCTCTTTCCAGATTCAACCCCCCCCACTCTCCCCCAAAACATACTTTCTCATCCTATTCCATATTTCATCCAGATTGGACCACCAGCGGTTCCCTAATCACATCCTGTCCCCTCCCACTTTTGCATTCACACTGGTGACATACTACATCCTCGCCTTTGCTATTTATTATCAGGGTTAGACGATGTGGATTTCTAAGTCTAGTTCTGGTTCCAGTCCTTTGAGGAAGCCTTCTCTGAAGCCCCCAGCTGAAAGGGATCACTCCCTCCACAAATGTGCCTAAGCACTATGTCCGAATCCTCATACTATTCTTTTGTGTATACACCTTGCAATCCTGTGCTCCCTGAGGTCTGGAGACCAAGTCTTTTGGATTTTCCTTTAGCTTCTCCCACCCCCATTTCTGTTCCTTGGACATAGTAGGGACTAAATAAATGTTTGATGAAGAGAATTGAATTCTCTGACAGGCTTGTAAATTTGGAGCCAATTTTCTATACTCTTTTTCGCTACTCCTCATCTATTTTTAAAGTTCTCTCCTCAAACTATGGATGAAATGAGTTAATATATGTAAAGGGCTCTGCACTTCTTAAAGTGTTATAGAAATGTCAAATATTATAATTCTGCAGAGAGGAGAAATTATAATTTTTATTCCCTTCCTCAGCTCAATACAACCTAATTCAGCAATCATTTATTAAATGCCTATTATGTCTAAGGCTCTGCTCTGGTCTGCTGAGGAGAGAAAAGAAGGGGACAGAGCCTGGGTTCCCTGGAGAGCTCCCGTTTGTTTTAACATATTCCTTAATCGTGCAATTGTGTTCTTTAACCTTGAAAGACACTAAGATAGTTTATCTGAAGGGTGATATATAAAAATCATAATACTATCTATCCCCCTTTTTTTCGGAAAAAGTTTTACTTAAAACAAACAGTAGCTCCAATGCTTCAGTAGTGTTTAGATTGACACTGCAATTCCATCTTCAATGTGTTTGCCATCCTGAGCAAACACACTGTGATCAAACAAATTAAGTCATATCAGAAACCGTGGGCTTCCTTCTGTTTCAAAAATCAGAATCTTCTGTTTGCAACACAATCTTTACTTTCCTGTCATGTAAGTATGCAAATATACAAAAATATTTATACAGTTTTTAACTTGTGAGTTGGAGGCTATGCTTGTATTCTTGCTTGAGTTCATGAAAGGCAGGAAGGACGTATGCGTGTGTATGTGTGTGCATGTACATACATGTGCAGACCCACAAGTATGCAGTGCCCATGGTACCCCAAGTCAGAAAGTCTCTGAGCCGAAAGGAAGTTCAGGGTCCAATATGTCCCAGAACAAGAATCCACTCAAAATAAGGCCAACCAAGGTCTGCTTGAAGATCTGAGCAAAAGGGAGCCCACCCACTCCTGCAGCAGCTTGCTCCATTTTCGAGGTAGCCCTAATTATTAGGAAAGTTTTGTAGTCATCAAGTTGAAATTTGTCTCCTTGTATCTTCTACCCTTACTTGTCCCTACTAGGACCAAGAAGTGAGAGCATTTCAAAATCTTCAATCACCGTCAAGGCTCTCTTCGTCAGCAGATCATGATTCCTCCATAGCATTAACTCAAGGCCCTTTGCCCATCCTGACTGCCCTTCACTAATCCCTCTCCAAGTTCTCAATGAGCATCCTAAGATATGGCACCAAGCCATATGACACATAAGCCTTCAGCTGTGGTCTAGACAGTGCCCAGTACAATGGGACTACGTCCTTCCTGAGCCTGGGCAGTAAGTCCCTCTGAATGCTACCTGAAGGTCAATAGGCTTTCTTGGCCATCACATCTCACCTTCAACTCTTTTTGAGCTTTTGATCTACTAAAACCCGAAGCTCCTTTTCAGACAATCTCCCACTTAGTAAGGTTTCCTCCATCTTGTCACTGGGGAGTTGATGTTTCACACCCAAGTATAAGACTTTCTGATGAAATGATCAGTTTGGGGCCCAAGTTCTATTCTGTCAAGATCTTTGGGGAAACTGCATTTTTGATAGCTCTCTCCCAGCCTTGTGTCATCTGCCAATTTTATGTGCATTTATTCAAATCAGTGATGAGCATGACAGGGCACAGATCCAAACACAAGTTATCACTGGAGTACTCCATAAGAGATCAAACTGCTAGGATGACTCTTAGGGTCCAGCCACTAAAGCAGTTTTTAATCTGCTCAATTATACTATCACTTGGCTCACACGTCTCCATTTTTTTCCAGAAGCATCATATGGGAGTCACTGTTAAGTGCTTTCATCAAATTAGGATAAACTGCATATACATCACTCCTTGATCTACTAGTCTAAGAACCCTGTCAGAAAAGGCAAAGAGGTTAGTCCAGCATGGCATGTACATTAGGAATAAGCCTTTCTTGTTCTTCGTTATCAAGACTATATCTTCCAGATATTCACCTACCATCCATTTAATAGTACATTCCAGAATTATTCCTGGAATCCAAATCAGACTTATTGGTCAATGTTTTGCAGAATCCATTCTCTTTCCTCTTATCAAAACAGGTATAACATTTGTTCTCTTGTAATCTCGTGATGTATTTTTTATTCTTCACAATCTTTCATTGACAGTGGCTTAGCAATTCGATCAGTCCAAATCTTTCAGTGATTGGGGATGTAATTCATCTGGTTCTATTGATAATTTCTCTTCCTGGGCAATGTCATGATATATGAGCATTACTGAGGAGCAGAAACACATGGCCATAACAAGAGGTGGGAGTGTTCTGGTACTGTTCAGTCCCAAATGTATTTGCCTGCTATATCAAGGTTTCTGAGGGGTTTGCTGAGAAGCTTAGGGAAATTTATTAGAAAAAGTCGTGGAGGTCATTAATTGTAGCTGAGCAACTCCTTTCTTGAAATAAGTATAAGTAGAGCACCTAGTGGGGTTCTCTTCCTCTGAGGCATTCTGAAGGACACATGTCATCTTCAGGTAATGAAAGGGGCAATGGAAATAGCCTGTGTAAATAGCTATGGGTTCTCTAACAGATATCCAGTTACATCTAGAAGTAAAAGGTATAAAGATCTAATGAACTTTAAAATCCTTTTAAAAGAGAAAAAATTTAATTGCTTAAAATGATACTTAAAATCTTAAAGTTCTTAAAAAACTATACACAAAAAAAATGCTAGGGGCAGCTGGGTAGCTCAGTGGAGTGAGAGTCAGGCCTAGAGATAGGAGGTCCTGGGTTCAAACCCGGCCTCAGCCACTTCCCAGCTGTGTGACCCTGGGCAGGTCACTTGACCCCCATTGCCCACCCTTACCACTGTTCCACCTATGAGACAATACACCAAAAGTACAAGGGTTTAAAAAAAATGCTATTAGTGTGTTGTAATATAGATCGACATCAGACTCACTCTATTTGAAGTAAGACTGCATTTTTGGAAAACTTTGAGCCCCTTTTTATCCAAAAATTAATTTCCTTAATTTATGCACAGGAGTATGCATATAAATTCCTTTACCCATGAATGCCTAGATACTATTCAGTCAGAACAGAACATGCCAAAATATTGGGTTGTTTGCTACCTTGCCTTTAAAAACAATTTAAAAACAAACACACATTAACTGAACAGCAGATGGCAAAGAAAATTATTTAGATTACAGTGGAGGGTGAAGCGTACTCAATGAGTTCTTTAAAGATGGAAACCTGGGCATAAGAAACACCAGATTGAGAAAGCAAATGGAATGTCTAATCTGATCCCTTCATCACTATGGATATGATCCATTGTAGGTTTCCATAAATACATGATCATTCTTATTATGGAACCTGCAAGCTATTTTGCATGTGTGTCTACATTTGTGTGTGGGAGGCAAAAAAGTATGCTTTTATATAGTAATAATGTTAACTTTTTGAAAGTTTAGCTTAGGATAAAGACTTTTAGTGATGTTCTAACATTTTGCTAATATTCATTAGTGGATAAAAAAACCACTAGTAAAAAGAACCTACACAGGGGAAAAGAGTTTCAAAATATGGTCATATGCTCATTTATTAAATAAAATAAATCTCCATTTTTGGTGACCTCCTATCACTGGGTAATGCATAATAATGGCTTTTAATCTTATCCAAATTGCAAATTCTTCTTATTCCCAGTCAGAATAAAACTGGAAAAAAGGAACCAGTTCCAGGTAAGAACATTTGGAATAGAATCACTAAAACTTCTATGCATTTATTATTGACCAAAGACTTAAGAGTTAATGAAACACGAATAACATTTTGACTGAAACAAATTTTAACCAAGATTCAGAGACTAAAGATGAGTAATGACAGATGAAAGATCTATAGGGAAAAAATGGAACCTCAATATTCAGGGGATTAACAAAAATTTATCTGGTAAAAAAATGAAAATAAGAATGAACCAAAACTTTTAACATTCTTTACCTGACCCTGCCAACGATCTTAAATTATTATAAACAGAAATGTGAATTTGATGACAATAGGGCAGTGAAGAGATTCACTCTAGAGGTAGAGTCTCCCTTTTCAGAAATCTCTTCTAGATCTTAAATCATAATTTTTAAACAACTCAAAAATCACTAAAATTACACAAACCCCCCCAGTTTCATTCTCCTTGGAAAATATGAGTATGTCCCAAACACTATCTTTAAGACATCATAGCTATATGTCCTTTACCCAAGGCCAGATAAGGTCAATTCTGGCTGATCAGCTACAACTGAGCCCCACTTGGCAGTTTGCTATGGATTGGTTTGTCCTTTGAAACCCTGTTTCAGCCAGTATGATATTTTTTTTTGCCAAAGCAATGGACCATACAAGGTGCAGTATGTCTGCAAACAGTACCAAACATCATCCCATTTGCTTGGGAAATTCAGATGCAGACACAAGTCAGGCCAAGTACAGAAACATTTATTAAGTGCCTACCATGTGCCAAACCCTGGAGACACAAAGAAAGGCAGAAACACCAAAACAAAACACAATACAACCAAGTCCCAGGTCTTCAGGAGCTGCCTGATCAATCTGATGGCTGAGCAAAGGATGGACTGTAGTGAAGAGAGATTTGAGACAAGCAGCCCCATCAGCAGACTACTGGAATACTTTAGGCAGGAAGTGATGAGAGTCTGCACCAAGGTGATAAGCAGTGCCAGAAGAGAGGAGGTATATAGCAGAGACATTTCAGATGCCAAAATTGATGGGCCTTGGCAACAGATAGGACATGGTAGGCGTGAGAGAGAGTGAAGAGTTGAGGCTGATGCCTAGGGATGATGATGATGCTCTGGGCAGAAATTATAAAGTTAAGAATGAGGGGAGAGGAAAAGGAAGTTCCATTTTAAACATGGGAACTTTTAGTTATCCCAAGAGGCAGCTGGTGATATGAGATTGGAGGTTAGAAGAGAAGTTTGGGCTGGATAAATGAATCAGAGAATCATCAGCACAGAACAGACAGTTCTTTTCCTGGGAGCTGATGAGATCATCAAAGGGAAAAGTCTAGGAGGAGAAGAAAAGAGGGCCTAGGACGAAGCCACAGAGAACAGAGCTCATGGCTTCTTAGGAGACCGCACCAAGAGGAGAGAGAGAACTTTCTGGTTCAGCTTTTCAAGTTTCAAAGCCAAATCCTTCCTTTCCCATTCCAATCAACATGTTCATCTGTTTCATTACCAAAGAGCTGGCAGACTAAACACACTAGAGTTTGCCTTCTAAGAAGACATCAAGGAAAAATGACAGCCAGGTGGAGATCAACTCAAATGGCAATCCATGAGTCAGGAGTACCTGCTGAGGTATGGCTTGGAATACACACTGGCTTGTAAAGCACAAGGCTGTTAATCACAGTTGGCCTTTGAGCATAACTCAGCAAAAACGGCAGACCCCCTTTGCTTTCATCTGATGCCCCCCAACAGAGAGCCTACCTTGGACAGCAGCGCCTGTTCCTCTGAGAGCAAGGGAGGTACTTTCTGGGCCAGCTGCATACAGCTTAATGTGGCCGATGATCATTGGCCCAGCAGTCAGCCATTTTGCTGCCCCAGGAATTAGCTTGTTTTTGCATTAATGGTAAAGCAGGTCCCAAGTCCCGGACAGGTGGGTAGGTGGTTATTTCTGGCTGCAATTCTGCTAAGTTTCTAAATTTGTCATGCATTAATGAGGAGCTAGTTTTCTAAGCTATTTTGGTGTTAATAATATATGGCTGGCTCATTCCGTGCACACATCCCCAAACAGTGATAGAAACATTATTAAGGAGAATCAGTGTTTATGGAGTGTTCCATATGCTACCCGCTGCGAATCTCTTGCAATGTTATTTTATTGGGGAAAGCATAAGGAAAAGGTTGGTATACACAATGGCAGGCCTTGGTTTGTTCACTCAATGCCTCTCATTTCCCTACAGATGGCAGCTCCTTTTGTTTCAAATTTAACAATATCTGGAGAATAAAAGTTGCAGCCACTTGGGCAGAATCAAATAAAAGTTAAGAGGGAGGGAAGAACTTCACCAAATCCTTCTACCAGCACCAGCGGAATATAGATTCAACTTATTAAAGTGCCAAAAAATAATTTAAAAAAAGGTTGAATAACAAAAGGAAGAATTCATTAGCTACTATATAATTGATTAGATACCATAATATGCCCAAAGCCTGTACCATAAACTACAAACATTCTTTTGACTAAAGCTTATGGAAGCAACAGTGTGAAAGTAAGTGGGACATAGTAAAATATGATGCCTAGATGGTAGAAATACCAAATGCTATAAGACAGGCACAAGGCCCAAAGTATCTAGGGTGATATGAGGACGGCCACCCCGGCAGTGTGACATTCGGCCTCAGCTTGAATCACTCAGACTACGGCTCCACTAACCACCAATTCGGGAGAAGTACAATAAAACAGGTAGAGTGCTGGATTTGGAATCAGAGATCCTGGTTATGAATCCCCTCGATTTTAACATCACAGTTAACAATTAATTGCCCAACCCTGAGTGATCTCCTCTGTCCCATTCTTTTTTTCCATCTCCAACCTTCTGACTTGTCTCTGCTAAATGCAAACATGTCTATGTCTTTCCAATCTATCATCCATTCACTCTATCATCTTATGTCTCTCTTTTCGTTTACTGCCAAGCTCCAAGAAAGGCCAATCTATACAAGGCAAGTAGAGATGGTTAGGAGGAGAGTACTCAGCTGGTTTAGATAAGTTCGTGGCACCAGAACCAAAGTAAACTGCATTCCAAGTTGTTGACAGAATTGGCAAATATAATTACTGAGGGACTCTTAAGTGATTTCAGGAAGATTGAAGGAGAAAAGGAAAATGGGCAGAGGGCTTGAGATGAGCAAATGTTATCCTGATTTTCAAAAAAAGAAAAGAGTGGAGTATATATACAAGGTGCTAGTGGTTATGTGTACCTCCTGGTAACATTCTAGAATACATTATTTAAGGGATAATTTAGTAGTATCTAAGACAGGAAGCAATGATCACAAAGGTACAGCATAGCTTCATTAAGAATTGTTTATGCAAGATTAACTTCATTTCCTCTTTTTAATGTTCTTACTAGACTAGGGCTTTCATGGGAATGTTATATCAGCAGTTTACTCAGATTTTAGACAGTAACTACAATGGAAAATTTTAACTACATTAACATTAAAGTTTTTTCCCCACAACTAAAACCAATGCAGCTAAAATTAAAGGAAAAAGTTAAATGGGAAAAAAAATCTGTCACAAGTTTATCTCACAAATATCTCATTTCCAATATGATAAAGAAGTGATTCAAAATCATGAAAATAAGAGTCATTTTCTTATCAGTAAATGAGAAAATATTTGAATAGTCAGTTTCAAATGAAATCCAAGCTATGAATAGCCACATGAAAAAATGCTCCAAAAGGAGCAGTTGGGTGGCTAATGGACAGAGAGTCAGGCCTAGAGATAGAAGATCCTGGGTTCAAATTTGAACTCAGGTACTTCCTAACTGTGTGACTCTGTGTGGCAGGTCACTTAATCTGCATTGCCCTTACCACTCTTCTGCCTTGGAATCAATAAGCAGTATTGATTCTAAGATGGAAGATAGGTTTGAAAAAATGTTCCAAATCATTACAAGTTAAAGAGATGCAAATTAAGGCAACTCTGAGATTCCATTACATATTCATCATCATTACAAAGTGAACAAAAAAGAATAATAACAAATGCTACAAGGGCTATTGAAAAATAGGACCATTAATGCAGTATTAATGAATCTGTGTATTGGTCCAGCCATTCTCAAATGCAATTTAAAGCTATGCCCTCAAAGTTACCAGATTTCATACCATTTGACCCAGTAATACCACTGTCTGTCCTAAAACCACAAAAAAATAAAAGAAAGAGGAAAAGGAATCACATGCGCAAAAATCTTATAGAAGCTCTTTTTGTAGTAGCAAAGAAATGGAAACTAAGATAGTGCCCATCAACTAGAGAATGGGCTTGACCGATCATGATACAGGAATGTGACAGAATATTATTGTACTTGAAGAAAAAAATCAAAGGAATAATTTCAGAAAAATCTATGAAGACTTGTATGAACTAATATGAAGTGATGTGAGTAGAGGCAGCAGAACAATTTATACAATAAGAGAAGCATAACATAAAACCAAATAATTTGGAAAGACCTGAGAATTCTGATCAATGAAATGACCAACTATGATTCCAAAAGACTGACAATGAAGCATGCTGTTTTTCTATCCTTATGGAAAGGTGATGATTTTTTTTGCTTGATTATGCATATTTATTGAAAATAATTTTTCTTTTTTTCTGCACTGAACGCAGAAGGTGAGGAGATAAAAACACTTGTTAATTCAAACTTTTTAATTCAAAAAGATTATGATAGTATCATGCAAAACCTCTTATGTTATTCTTGTAATGACAGCAATGGTAATAATAATTCTAACATTTATACAGTGCTTTGAAAGTTTCCAAAGTGCTCTACAAATATCTTCTCATTTTATCTTCACAACAACCCAATGAGGTAGGTGCAATTATAAATTCATTTTACAAATGGGGAAACTAACAAAAGCAGAGATTAAGTGATTTGATGAGGACCAAACAGCTAGTAAGAGTCCAAGACTAGATTTTAACTTATATCTTCCTGATTCTGGGTCTAGCACTCTATCCACAGCACCATTCTTATAGATAAGCTTAGCATTGTGACTAGCATATACTATGTGTTTAATAAATTTTTGTTGACTGAGAAGATGAGAAGCACTTAGTAAGTTCTCACCTTATACTAGGCACTTTAGATATAAACACAAAAAAGGTAGTCCCTACCTTCAAGAAGTGGGGGATGTTACACCTATCAGATTGGCTAATATGACAGAGAAGGAAAATAACAAATGTTGGAAGGAATATGAGAAATGGGACATTAATACACTCTTGATAGAATTGTAAACTGATCTAAACATACTGGAGAACAATTTGGAACTGTGTCCAAAGAGCTATAAAAATCGTGCATACCCTTTGACCCAGCAATACCACTACTAGATATATATTCCAAAGATATGAAAGAGAAAAAAAGGGAAAAGGACCGATTAGTACTAATAGCAAATAAAATAGCTCTTTTTGTGGTGGCAAAGAACTGTAAAGTGAAGGTATATCCATCAACTGAGGAATGGCAGAACAAGTTGCGGTATGTGATTGTAATGGGGTACGCTTGCACTATAAGAAATGATGAGCGGGATGATTTCAGAAAAATCTGGAAAGACTTACATTACCTGTTAAAATGAGTGAAGTGAGCAAAACTAGGAGAACATTGTACACATTAACAGCAATATTGTACAATGATCAACTGTAAATGACTTACCTATTCTTAGTAATGCAATGATCCAAGACAATTCTGAAGGGCTTATGATGAAAAATGCTATCTACCTCCAGAGAAAGAACTGATGGAGTCTGAATGCAGATCAAGGCATACTTTTTTTCATTTTATTTTCTTCGTGTTTTTAATATATGTCTTTTTCCCCAACATTATCAACATGGAAATATGTTTTGCATGATATCACATATATAATCTAGATCAAATTGCTTTCTATCCCAGGGAAGGAGGGAAAGGATTTTGTAAGAAGAAATGTAATTAAGTAGCTTTTAATCACTAATAAGGAACCCTGTAAAATAGTTTGATAAGGTGTAACGGTGATTTAAATAAGATAGAAAAGGAACAGTACTAAAAGTCGCTGTGGTGATGAAAGCGCCTGCATACTTCCCCTTACCTTGACACATACTCTGAAGGTTGTGACATGGGCTCCAAGCCCTGCTGTTTCATGACCTAAGAAAGGTAAGGAGAAAAGAAGGGGAGGCCCTGGTCATAACTCCTGTTACTGGAATCTATTCCTGAAATGTGCTTCAGAAATCTTATTCATGATCCCTGTTGTGAGAGTTCAGAACACCTATTCAGAACTCCTGGTCCTGTTCCTAAAGCCTGTTGAATCATTGCCTATGATTATAAAATCTGTAGGTACCTAAGAACTCAGGGTCTCAGATCAAAATGTGTGTATCTATAGATCCTGGGTTTAGTAACTCATAGCATTGTCAATAAAGTCAGTTTTGCTCAGATCTTTGCCCAGGTCTTTTTTTTTTCTTTTTAACAATTTGGAACACAAAATTTTAGAAAACTAATGTTTAAAAATGGTTTTACATGTAATTGGGAAAAATATTGAAAACAGAAAAGTTTCAGCCATTTCTTAATGAATATAGATGCAAAATTTTTAGATAAAATACTAGCAAGGAGACTACAACAATATATCATAAGAATCAGTCACCCTAATCAGGTGGAATTTATACCAGGAATGCAGGGCTGGCTTAATATTAGGAAAACTATCAGCATAATTGATCATATCAAGAACAAAACTAATAGAAATCACATAATTATCTCAAGAAATGAAGAAAAAGCCTTTGACAAAATACAACACCCATTCCTATTAAAAACACTAGAAATCAGAAATAAATGGGCTTTTCCTTAATATAAGTAGTATCTATCTAAAACCATCAGAAAGCATTATCTGTAATGGAGATAAGCTAGAAGCTTTCCCAAGAATATTAGGGGTGAAACAAGGTTGCCCATTATCACCACTATTATTTAATACTATACTAGAAATGTAGCTTTAGCAATTATAGAAGAAAAAGAAATGGAAGGACTTAAAATATGCAATGAGGAAACCAAACTATCACTCTTTGCAGATGATATGATGTGATGGTATACCTAGAGAACCCTAGAGAATCAAGTAAAAATGTAAATAAAATAATTAATAACTTTAGCAAAATGGCAATATACAAAATAAACCACATCTATATATTACCAATAAAGCCCAGCAGCAGGAGTTAGAAAGAGAAATTCCATTTAAAATAACTCTAGACAATATAAAATACCTGGGAATCTACTTGCTAATACAATTACAGGAATTATATGAACACAATTACAAAACACCCCCCCCCACACACACACACACACAAACAAACAACTGGAAAATTGTTAATTGCTATGGATTAGGATAGGCCAAGCTAATACAATAAAATGACAATTCTACCTAAATTAAATTACTTATTCAGTGCTATACCAATCAAACTACTAAAAATTACTTTTTAGAATTCAAAAAAATAACAACAAAATTCACCAGAACAAAGAACCAAAAGTCAAGAATAGGAAAGGAATTAATAAAAAAAACTGCACTATATATAGTAGCAATCATCAAAACAATAAGACACAAGCTAGGAAATAGAATGGTGACCTAATGGAATAGATTAGACACACAATATACTGTGATAAATGAATATATCAATCTAGAGTTTGATAAACCCCCAAATTCTAGCTTTTGGGATAAAAACTCCTCATTTGACAAAAACCACTTGGAAAATTAGAAAACCTTTTGGCAGAAACTAGGTATCGAACAGTATCTCACACTCTATATCAAGATAAGGTCAAAATGGATATATGATTTAGACATAAAGGGTGATACCATAAGTAAATTAGGGAAGTATGGAATGTTCACCTGTCAGATCTGTTGAGAAGGAAGAATCTGTGACCAAACAAGAGATAGAGAACATTACAAATGTAAAATGAATAATTTTGATTATATTAAATTTAAAAGGTTTTGTACAAACAAAGCCAATGCAACCAAGATTAGAAAGGAAAAAAAAAAACAAAGTGAGAAAAAAATTTACAGAAAATTTCTCTTAGAGGTGTTATTTATCAAATATATAGAGAAATGAATCAAATTTATAAGAACATGAGTTATTCCCCAATTGACAAATGGTCAAAGAATGTGAATAAGTAGTTTTCACATGAAGCAACCAAAGCTATTAATAATTGTATGAAAAAAATGTTCTAAATCACTACTGAATAGAGAAATGCACATTAAAACAACTCTGAGGTACCACCTCACACCTATCAGATTGGCCAATATGACAGTAAAGGAAAAATGAAAAATGTTGGAGTTAATGTGGCAAAATTGGGACATTAATGTGTTGCTGGTGGAGGTATGAATTGATCTGACGATTCTGGAGGGGAAACTTAAGGCCAAAGAGCTATGAGACTGTGCATATCTTTTGATCCAGTAGTACCACTAAGAGGTCTGCATTTCAAAGAGATTTTTAAAAATGGGGGAAAGGGGGTACTTCTTAAGAAATATTCATAGCAGCTATTTTATTGGTGGCAAAGAATTGGAAATTGAAAGCATGTCCATCAATTGGGAAATGGCTGAATAAAGTGTGGTATATGATGGTAATGAAATACAACTGTGCTATAAGAAATGATGAACAAGATAATTTCAGATAGAGCTGAAAAGACTTACATGAAGTGATGTAGAGTAAAGTAAGCAGAACCAGGAGAATGTTGGACAGAGTAACAGCAACATTGTACAATGAAAAAATCAGTTAGAAGACAAAAGATAAAGCATGCTATTTGCATCCTAACAGAGGTAATGGACTTAGGATATAGACTGACATGCATTTTCCGACACATCCGATATGGAAATTTCTTTTGTTTGATCATATTTAGTTATTGCAAGGTTTCTCTTTTTCCTTTTCCCCCTCTTTTCCAATTTAGGGGCAGAAAAGGAGAAGGAAGAGAAACTAGCAACACGGTTTCCCTTTGGGGGAACAAAAAGATTCTTTGAAGCATTACTTTAAAATACGCAGAAATGAGCAGAAGAAAGATAAAAATGAACCACAACACAACTTCAAACATTTAATGTTGTTTTTTAAATATATTTAAAAGGAAAAGTAAGCTGAGCATAATAGTTTCAATTTCACACATAAATATTTTTCTGTTCTACTTTATTTATGGAAATGTTCTTTATATTTGGCATTTGTTTACTTCAGAATAAAAGCAAATTAACAAAGAAAAAACACTATACAACAGTCTTCTAACTGATTTTTTCACTGATCACAGTGATTTTTCATTGAGATTTCATTATTGTACGAATTGTTCTCCTAGTCCTGGTTACTTTACTCTGCATCAGTTCATCCAAAACTTTCTTAGTTTCTCTAAAACTACCTTTCGATTTGAAACACATATTAGGCATAGGGTCAAATTTAGGGGCCATATTGTTAAGCTGTAGAAGATGGGACAAAAGAGATGGTGAAGAGCTTTGTGAATGTGTAGATGGGAGAATCTGGTCAGGTGACTAGGGGTGCTTAGCTTGGAGAAAAGATGACATCAGGGACACAAAATCTATCTTTGCATATGTAAAAGACTGTTGTGTGGAAGAAGAGTTTAACCTGCTCTGCTTGGCCTCAAAGAGCAGAAATTGGGAATAATGTGTGAATCTTGCAAAAAGATAAATTTCATTTCAAAGTAAGGGAACTTCCCAATATCCAGAAGTAGCAGAGTGGAAAGGGCAGCTTTTGGGGAGAGTGGTTTAAGGAAATCCTGGAGGTCCATTTGTTGGGTAGGAGGCAAAGGGGATTCTTGTTAAGACATAGGCTTAGAATGGACATCCTTGGAGGTCCCTTCCCACTATGAGAGATTCACAGTCTTTCCTTATTTTGACTAATTTGTTATATCCAGTGTGAACTTAGGATCGAATGTTATGCAATTTCATTACTTTGTTGATATTTACTTGCATTTCAAACACTGTACAACCATGTTGTGTTCTTACAAAATAAGGGAAACATTATTTCGTGTTAGTATGCTCTAGAATTCTGCTAAAACTTCTGCCCATTTGATTTAAGGGAATACTACCAACTAGTAACCCCCTTACTTTTATGGTTAAATGAGCTAAAGAAGAAAGTCAGAGGCCAAGCAGGGAGACACTCTTTTGTAGCATTAAAGAATGTTCAAGATATGAAGTTATCACATTCCACTTTCAGCTACATGGGGTGTTTATCCAGTTCCCTTTATCAGCACTGTATATACAATAGTAAACAGTGCACACCACCTGAAGAGTCCCATCTTGCCCCATGCTGAAAAGTTGCCAGTGTCATTATAGAGAACAAACAGACAACAACTACATGGCTTCAGGTTTGAGATTAGTGATAAGGCCTTTATTATATTATCTCTTCAATACGTGTTATGTAGCATTAAATATATTTGAAGGGGATGTTCTCATTAAAGGTGGCCATTATAAAATTTCAAACTTCAGTATTAAACTACAGAGCATGCAATTGAGGGCCTGGAAACAGAATTCCAAAACCAGTTAGACTTCAGCAATAATTCTCAACGTAATCTGTCAGGACCCCTTATTGTGCCACGTTTCATTTTAGAGAGAAATTCTGTCATTAAAAAAGTTGCTAAAAACTTTTGCTGTCACCTCTAATTTTCAGTCTTTTTATCACTCTGAGATATCAAACGCAGCAAGGCCATCTTAAATCTCACTTACAGGCGGAGTTGGGTGTTCCCAGATCTTTGGGGTAGACACTCCCCCAAAACTAGTCCAGACAAAGATGGCCAAGATCAATTACTTTTCTCTGACTCTCAAACTTCTCCATATTAAAACCAGTGGCAAGTAGACAGCAAATCACTGTTTTTTGGTCTTTCTTTCCAGATGCTTCCTGGCACATATATGTAATTTTGCTCTTCAAGAAGTTGTTAGTATTCCATAAAAAAACAGAGGTGAACAGTTAGAAAACACATCAGTGCCCTTTGGGAGTAATTAAAAATATAGCCTTTTCCCGTACATTTCTAAAAAGTGTGTTTGTCTTTGCATCTTCTCTCCCTGTTCAGAGGAAACATTTTATTTTTATTGCCCTGCCCCCTAAAACACCAGGGAAGCAAATGTTCAAAATTATAGCAATGTGTCACAAATAATATTCTGGATTGCTAATTGGACCTTTGCACAGATTAAAAAAAAACAGAACAAAAATGGAAAAGCACAAACAAAGCCCAACTGTATGTAACTATGATACATAATGGAATATGTAAAGTATTTGAGATGGAGAAGCAGCTTCTTCATGAACGTTAACATATGATGCTCTCATGTTTCTGGCACTTAGGTATCTAAAATAAGCTGGAAATGAGATTCTATTGGAAGCTATGTTCTGGAACCTCTCCCAGAACACCATGACCCAATTAAAAGAGCCTGTTGGATTTGAAGGAGTCAAATGGCCTGGGTTCAAATCCAACCTCCGATACTCACTGTCTCTGTGACCGTAGGCAAGTTGTCTTCTCTTTCTGGGTCTCTATTATTCCTATTCTATAAAATGATGGAATTGGATTAAATGATCTGTAAGGCCATCCTTCTGGCTTATAGCTCTCAATTCTATAATCACATGTTCTGACTACTCGCGCTAATTAAAAGCTCAGTACTTTATTCCAGTTACTTCTTGCATTCAGATTCTGTCATTAAAAAATACAGACTTTCAAAGAATGATGCACTGCTTTTCCAAAGCCTTATTGTAGGAAATTGTAGCTCTATACTGCCTTCTCACAAATGATCTCATATTTTGGGAGAATAAATGGCAGTCATTGCAAGCAGATAAAGGTTAGATGAATCAGATATAGAACACACACATGAATCCTTTGGAATTAAACCGCACAAGCTATTCCGATAACATTTTCCCTTTTGTTTCCTATTAACAATGCCATTTATCTTAGCTTCGAATACCTAACAAAAATGATACAGAAAGATGGTTATTTTGAGAATTAGTAAAATCAAAGAACGCATGAGTTGGCAGGAGCATGTGGCCCAATCTATTCTGAGCTAAGCAGTCTTTCTGCAATGCTCAACCTTTTCTTGAAGACCTCTAGTGAAAAGGATCCATCTTCACATACTCTCCTGATGCCCCTTCCCATTTACCTCTAGGATGCATCTCCTGGTCTTAAACTTCTACCCACTGCTCCCAGGTCTACCTTCTGTATACCAGCAGGATGAGGCTAATCTCTTTTTCTGCATGACAGCCTTTTAGATGCTTGAAGACAGGTATCATACCCTCTCTCCCAACCTGAGAAAAGTCATCTCTTGTCCACTTTAAACATGACTAATTCCTTTACCTTGTCCTCCTATGGAAGGATCTCAAGACTCTTGGCAATACTATTTGCTTTAATAGGAGTTCTTGCTAGCTTATCAATGTCCTTCAAAGATGAGGCACCTCGGGCTGGACAGAATAGTCCAGATATTGTCTGACCATTGCACAATACAAACAAAACTCTTGGCTCCCCAACCCTAGACATTATACCTCTTTCAATACAGCCTAAGATGTGCATTAGGTCTCTTGACTGCCAAGTCATAATATTGATTAATATTAAAATTGTAGTCTCCTAAAAACCTCATATCTTTCTCACACAAACTGCTCTCTACTCATGCTTTCTCTATCCTCTTTCTGTGAAGCTGGCATGCGGGACCTAGTTATAAGCCTTATTATACTTATTAAGTTTAATTTTACTTACTTTGACCCCATGTTCTACCTCATCAAAATCTCTGTGGATACTCACTGTCGCCCAATATGTTAGTGACCTTTCTCTCTATGCTTTGTGTGATCTTTTAATGAGCTACACATACTATTATTACTTTTATTCAAGTCAATGATACCAGCAAAAACGTGTTTGATTCCTGATATTATTATCAACATTACTGACTGCTTTGGGGGGGGGGGTCTGGCCATTTAACCAGTTTAGAGTCTGCCCGACTATGAGGCTGGACATCTCCAACTTCTCATCTTGTCCCAAAGAATTACATGAAGCTGTCTGTCCAAAGTTACACTGAAGTCATAGAATCCAGGACTCAAGACTTCCATGATCTATCAGTTTAATAAAAGGTTCCAAGAATTTCCATAAAAATTCCTAGCTGTAAACATTGCTACAAAAGCCTGTTTAAGCCCAGACTACAAGTAAGGCTGGTCAAAATGAGCAACAACTCACATATGCAATTATTAAGATGTTTAATGCTTAATTATTTAATATAATTTAATAATTTAATTATTAAGATCATAATGAACAAAAACTTGCTTTGGCAGTAGAGGGTTAACTCAAGATAAGTCCAGGAGGACATATTTAGTCTCTAACCTCACAGATGACTAGGAATATTAGTTTGAATCTGAGTAGAAGCTTAAAAAAATTCAAAAATGTTCACCACCGTAAGGAAATTAATTAAATCAGTTGTGGCTTATAACTGGTTAAAGTCAATAAATATTTGGTAAGCACAGCTGTGACCTATATCAACAGATCATTCCTATGAAATCCCTGTCCACATGGATCTTACAGTTTATTATAACAGCAATTTACAAACCATTTTTCAAATATTAGAACTTAATAAGGCCTCACAAATAACCCTGCGAAGTAGGTAGGACATGTAATATGATCTCCATTTTTCAGATAAAGAAACTGAGGCTCAAAAAGATTAAATGACTTGCCCATGCTTACAGGACCAATATGAGAGGAGACACTTAAACCCAAGTTCAATGTTTTGCCTACTCTGTAATCCCAGATCTCCTGAGAAAGAGGCAGCAGAGGTAATGTTTGGATGATAGGAAGAAACAGAAGAGGGAGTCATCAATTTGATATTTTTCTCCAACACACACACACACACACACACACACACACACAAATAATATAAAATCCCCACACTTTGGCAAATGAAAATTCTGGAGAATCACAGATTATGAATGGAAAATGTGTTTGGATAACATTCCACATTTATAGAATTATAAGATTGATTTGCAGAATTTAAAAAAAAGAACCACTGACTCTCCCCAAACCCAAAACAAATCAACAAAAACAAAAAAAAAATCCCAATCCCTAACAAACCTGAAGATATGTTGGTGCAACAGCCAGTATGAGAAAATATTTCACTATTCCTAATTCTAGTTTTAAAACATTATTAATCTACATTCTCTGCTTTGGTAGTCCTTTCATTCATTCCCTTCTCTGATGCTAGGAGATTTTTACACGCTATGATCTTCTTATCTGAAAAATAGCAGTCCTTCTGCCTACATATGTGCTCAGCCTATAAAAATTCACAGGTCTCATAGTGGTCCCACTCCTGACGCACACCTATTTTAAAACAAAGGCCGATGGTATGCTTTTCTATTAACAAAGCTCTGGTATCATTAGCCAAATACACATTCTGACAGAAGGGCCCAGCACTCTGAGTCAGAGGTCAACAAGGTTTGAAATGAATACTGGTCTCAATTTCAACTAGAATTTTCCCATCAAGACAGAAGATGAGTTTCAACATTAGACTCATTTTATCTGAATTAGTCTAAGGTGGGAGGTTCATGCGCAATGACAGTGATTTGTAAACAACCCACAATGTGATTAACGGGCAGTCAGCAAAGGGGAGACAATGACACAGCAATCCTGCATGTGGCTGTGTCCCCTAGGCCTGGAGGAGTTAAGGCCCAAGAAAGAAAGATACTTGACCTCCAGAAAAATAATTATTTTCCAGCATTACTTTGCCAAATCATTTCAGTTTAGCAAAGTTAATAACCGGAACCACTGGCCCATCATAGGCATGAGCTGAGGAATTGTTTGGCTAGAGGAAAAAGCAGTGGCTGGGGGCTGGAAAGGCTTAGGATAAGATGCCAATATTCTCTGTGTCTACCTGTGTCGGTTCATTTTCACAGATGACACCCAGAATGGACACTGTAATCCTTTTGGTTCAAGCTTGACAGAAAGTCATCTTGGGTTTTTGGAAAATAATAGGCACATTACAAGAGTCATCACGCAATTCATATTCCAGGCAATTTGCTTTCTCGTCTTGCCTAGGCACCCTGTGCTGGCTTCTATTACTTTTCTGGTCCACATCCTGCTGTTCACTCTAACTGAGGCTAGAGAGCATCTAACTTTTATTTGCCTCAGACCCCAGTATAAACACATTTGCCCCATCTACACAAACTTCTTGAAGATTTTGCTCAAAGCAAAGTTAAATCCAGAAAGAACTTGCACAACTTCTCCAAACGGCTTCCTTCCATGACCAAAGGACTATAAAACTGTGCATACCCTTTGATCTAGTAATACCACAACGGGTCTGTATCCCAAAGAGATCAAAAAAAGGGGGAAAGGATCTACTTGCACACGAATATTTATAACAACTATTTTTGTGGTGGTAAAGAATTAGAAAGTGAGGGGATGTCCATCAATGGGGAATGGCTGAATAAACCGTAGTACATGTTGGTGAACGAATACTATTGTGTTATAAGAAAAGATGAGCAGGATGAATTCAGGAAAAACTGGAAAGACCTACATGAACGGATATAGAGTGAAATCAGCAGAACCAGGAGACCAGCGTACATAGTAACAACAATATCGTATAATGAGCAACAGTGAATGACAGCTATTTTCATCAATACAATGATCCAGGACAATTCTGAAAAATCTATGATGAAAAATGCTGTTCGTCTCAGAAATGATATAGAACAAAGCATACTTTTTAAAACTATATTTTTCTAGGTTGTTTTTTTTTCCTTTGTGGGGGGAGGACTGCGTTTTCTTTCACAATATGACTAATAGGAGAAGTTTTACATGACTGTACTTAAGTAAAATATCAAATTGCTTTTTGTTTCAGGGAAGGGGGAGGGTAGAGGAGGTAAAGAATTTTCAAAAAAATTTAAGACTGACCCCAAAATTAGAAATTGTTTTTATATGTAATTAGGGAAAAATTAAATTTTAAATGAAAAAAAAAACAGCAAAGTATATAGTCATAATGTTCCCTGTCCATAACATCTTTTCCCTAATGAAGATGAGCAGGGAGGCTGGTGGCTCCCTACAACTTGCCCCCTCATTTTTGCAAGGATAGTTGAGGCAGTATAGATAAGTGAGGCAATACTTATCCTATCAAGGGTTCCAGCACTGACAAATTCCTTCTAGCATAGAACGAACCTCTTCTCCCAGTTACTGTTATCATGTGTCACAGAAACCAAGGGCACGTACACTATGTGGAAAACTGTGACCTAAGAGAAGAGCTTCTATAATGTCTAAATGAAAACAGAATGTGATTTCACTGGGGTTAAACAGAATTAACTAGTTTAAGTCTTCTTTTCTATCCTAGAATATACAAACATATATGCTCAAAACACATGTACATATTGCATACATTATATATATACAGGCTATATACATATACACACGTATATACATATATTTCTCCCTAGTTCATTATACATTTCCCCCTATGAATTCTACCATTGATCAAAATTACGGAAAGGGTACACGTCTCTCCACTAATGCTGACAGACCTGGGCAGTAGAAGAGAAAACTTAAGGTAGCTTTTGCAATCTCTCTCTCTTTGTAGACCCAGCCATTGTAGTGAAAAAAGGGTTTTTCACTACATGATGATTTAAAAACAAAATAACGTGGAAGAAGGCAATGAAAAGGAGAAAAAATACAAGGAAACAAATTTAGAAAGTTCTGAGACCAACATCAGAGCAGAACAGAAAGACTTCTAGATTCAGAATCCAAAGCCTTAGCTTCAAATCTCAGAGGTACGACTTCCTATTATCTATGTGATAGGAAGTTGCTTCCTATCACTGGATCTCAAGGGCAAAAAGAGAACATTTTATAGTTGAAAGGATGCTGCATCTAGAGTTAGAGTTTGAATTCTGGTTTTGTTTTGTTGTTGTTGTTGTTGTTATTATTATTATTTTTGTTTAATGTTTGTATGACTTTGGGCAAGTCACTAAAGCTCTACCGGCCTCAGATTCCTCAGCTGAGAAAGGATTAGGTCAGATAACCTCTAAAGTCCTTTTGTAAGATAACTATGATCTAGTGCCCCAGTGAAGGGAAAACATTGGAACAACTCATCTCAAAAGATGATTTTCCATAGGCTGCGGTCCCTACTCCACATAATCAAGAAAGAATGGCTAATATCATGAAGAAAGCAAAAAGTTTTCCCCAGGCTCTGGGGGAAACCCCCAAACAGCTGCAGAAATCCCTTGTGAAGAGCCATGTTGCCAAAAGCCAGTTCTTCTGTGCCAAAGGAAAAGATTTTAACTAGGGAGAGCTCTTTTATCACTGGGGATGCCAGCTAAGCAAGGCAAAGAAAGAAAAAGCCTAGAAGTTTTGATTATGCTAAAATATGATCTTATCCTCTTCAATACCAGAAGAAGCCTGGGCAAACAATGATTATTCTTAAGTAGAGCTTGTGGGTAAAAATTTATGGTAGCCCTAAGCTACCTTGCTAGATTACAGGAAATTAGCAATACTTTTAAATGAAGACACTAACACTGCTTACTCTAGTCTTATCAGTATATTAAAAGAAGTTCCTTACATCTTTTCAATTATTTTACTCAGCCTTGTCCAATTAGTTTTTCAGAGAAATAGTCGACCAAGTAACAAAGGCACTGTAATTGACTATCATACCTCATGCGTTATTTCTCTTTAAATACATATAACACAGAAGGGGAATGAAAATTACAAAAATATATTGCCGGTCCTTTCTCATTTGGAGACAGTAAAACAGACTAATCAAGCCACTTAAAATGATATTCATGCTATATTGGCAGTCAAATGCAATCAATTTACAATACTCTGACTCCAGTGTGATTCTTCAAAACTTCAAAAAGCTGTGACTTCACTGGCATAGCCATCAGCCTGCCAAAGAGCAGATCAGAGCCCCTCTGTGACAACAGGGGCGTAGGAGATCGTTGATGCCTAGTGGTTAGCCCTTCATCAGAGAAGCTCCTGAGATTAACTGCTAGGCTGATCTTTGGCTACTCAAAAGTCGAGTTAAGCAGCATTAAACACTGACTATGTGCCAAGCACTGTCAGTCTGCACAAATCAGTTTTCCAGGGTGGCAGGATACTGACTTGCTCGTAAAGAAACCCTTTAAGAACCCACGGTAGTCACCTTTAAACTACAAGGAGGAATCCCATTTTTTTGAGATGAGTGCCACTTTCCTCTGCCATGACCTTTCCATAGGGGATTTTCCACTACTTCGCTCTGAAGCTATAGAATTAGGACGACTATTCCCAGCAATCTCTCTGTGGTTCTATCAGCAAAGGTTACCAAAGTGTTTTCGTCTGCAACATCAGCGACTCGTGACCACAGCTGCATTGGGTTTCCATGTTATTGCTACTATTCCAGTTCAACCACATATGATTTGTTTTCAGGTCAGCCTGAATTGTAGTCAGCCACCCACTACGATCTTTAGTATTTTTTATAGGAACTTGCAGAAATGAATCGCATGTTTATCAACTGAAAATCCACACATAGTGTTTATAAGGCTTCGTTGTAACTGGATCTCATGAGAGTCAGTCCAGCTCATCAAATTCAGGTTTTGAACAGAATATCTTCCCTGCTGATTAACAACAATCAGGTCTCTCTTCATTTTCACAAGTCAGAAGTGTAATCGAGCTGCCAAACTGCTTTGTATACAAGTAAAGGAGGCTCACTATGTCCCTGTGTTCCCCTTCAAGGGGGTTTTAAATACCTTTTGAAAAGTGAACACACTTTGATTTTCCTTTCTTTACAGAACACAGCCATTCCAAGTTACTGCAATTGTATAGCTCATTTGGGGATTTTCCATATTCAGGGAGATGTGCCAGCAAGTTTTGTAGTTTTCTCTATCCTAAACCACACATTTTTAAACAATTTTGTTCTGGGCCTTTTCACCTCTCTCTTAGGCCACAGGACTTAGAAGAATAGATAGATAAATGACTAAAGAACACCAAATGCCCAATTGAAAACATTTGTAATTTTATATAATTTCTATGTCTCTAAACAGAAATGTAACATGATTTATTTGTTTAGGAACTCTTTTTTTTTAAATGTAATTTTTTTTAGAATTTAAGCTTATTTAATTATTCAGTTACTTTAGAATATTTTTCCATGGTTACATGAATTGTGTTCTTTCCCACCCCTCTTCCCACCTTGCTCCCGTACCCAACGAGTAATTCCACTGAGTTTTACAGGTATCATTGATCAAGAGCTATTTCCATATTATTCTTATTTGCACTAGGGTGATCGGTTAGAGTCTACATCCTCAATCATATCCTCATTGATCCATTTGATCAAGTAGTTTTTCTTCTGTGTTTCCACTCCCACAGTTCTTTCTCTGGATGTGGAGCGTTTTCTTTCTCATAAGTCCCTCAGAATTGTCCTGGATTGTTGCATTGCTGCTAGTAGAAAAGTCTATTATATTTAGCTGTGTCACAGTGTATCCGTCTCTGTGTACAATGTTCTCCTGGTTCTGATCCTTTTGCTCTCCATCAATTCCTGGACGTCATTCCAGTTCACATGGAATTCCTCTGTTCATTATTCCTTTTTGCACAGTATTATTCCATCACCACCAGATACCACAATTTGTTCAGCCATTCCCCAATCGATAGACATCCCCTCATTTTCCATTTTTTTTGCCACCACAAAGAGTGAGGCTATAAATATTTTTTCACAATTCTTTTTAGGAACTCCTTTTGATCAGAAATCTTCTGGGTAGTTTGGGACTAAGAATTAGGGAATGAGGATTTGGTATTTGGAGAGAACAATGCACTTTATTCTCCTGCTTACAATCTCTCCATCTGAGTTTGGATTGCTAACCAATATCTGGTTAAAAGAGTGAGAGCAATTCAGCTTTCTAGTTGCTTGATGGAGTTAAGAAGAATATTAAATGTGGAAAACACAATGCTATCCATTCAGGAGTAATTCAATTCAATCCTAAGTAAGAAAAATCCTGCATATCCAAAGTTCAATCCTGACTCAAGAGTGTGAACAAATGACTTTTCATAATAACCAAATTTGGAATATAAAACACAATCCCAAGATTGCAGATGAATTACTTTAAAAGTCCAAAATAAGAATAATGGTCATGGGTTTAGCTTAACAAAGCAAGACATAACTAGAGCTTTTAGTTACATATGGACAACCTGCAATGACATCATTTCAGATTAGCCAAAGAAGCAATTCTGCATATATCTACAAGTCACTCTTTTAAAAAATGAAGAAAAAAAGACTTTTAATCATCAGAAAGAACATCCTTTGTATATCTTTGGACGCTGACAATATAATTCCTAAAAATCATTTGGAAGAACATAATATTTAGTATCCTAGGAAATGAAAAAAAATACAATGAAAGGGAGGTCTAATAGTACCAGACCTCAAACTATCTTCTAAAACTTTAATTTGCAAAGCTATAGTTGAGTGTTGGTTAAAAAAAGGAAAAGTAGATCAGTAGAACACACTAAGTGAAATAAGTTGGTAACTGATCACAGTAGACTAATGTCTGATAAACAGAAAAAAGCAAACTTTGGGGGAAAGAATTTCCTATATTATAAGAATTACTAGGAAACAGGAAAACAATTTGGCAGAAATTACACTTAGCTTACCATTTTACAACACGCAACAAAATAATAATATTAATAACGATAATAGCTTGCATTTATATACTGTCTCCTATATGCCAGGCACTGGCATTTTACAAACATTATCTCATTGGATCCTGCCCCAAATCCTGTGAGCTAAGGGCTCTTATTATCCCCATTTTACAGTTGGGGAATTGGAGGCAAATAGAAGTATAGCGACTTGTTCTGGGTCACACAGCTAGGAAGGATCTGAGGCCACACTTCAACTCTGTGCCCTATGGGACCACCTAGCCACTCCAACAAATGTTTACATATAAATATAAGTGGTCACATCATTTAAAAAATAGAATAGAAGGAAGTACTTTTTCAACTGTAACATAAACATCAATTAATTTAACTGTAGTCAGATTCAAAATGAAAAGTGATTAACAGCTATCCAAACTGAGCTTAAAAACAACACAGATATTGGGGAAGCTTAGAATACGTTCTTACTGCCCAGATTTCATTCTTTCTGAAATTACCCAGACATAAAAGAATTGCTGTCTACAAGCCACATTAATAGGAGTCTACTTTCTCCAGGCTGACTAAGGGAGGAGGAGGAGAAAGGGCTTTTGCCTAGATAGAGTTCTGATTCAACTAAGGATCATTTCCTGATATATAAACAGATAGCGATTGAACAAGACATTTTCCCAGCTTTACTCCAAAGTACTCATACATTGAAAAACACTATAAACATTTGCCCAGCTTCACACATATACATATTCAATAAACACAAATCAAGATGCAAATCAAGGCCTGCTTTTTTTTGGGGGGGGGGGTCTTAAGTGTATTATCATACCAGTTCAACCTCTGGAGAATAAATCATACTGATACTGGAGTTCCCTTCATAGAGCTTATTAAAATAGATCTGTCCCTTTCACTGACACATTTTGTGGGGGTGCGGGAGAGGGGGGGAGAGAAAGAAGAGGGGATGGATTAGCTCATTTCCATACTGCTGAGGGAATGCAGTCTGCCCCACAGAGGTGAAAGCTCAGAAGAAGGGGAAGAAAAAAAATGACAAATCAAAAAAAAAAACAACTGGAGATAAACAAGTGGGAAGATGTTGTTAAGGGAGGCAGACAACAAGCCCATTCTCCCTAGATGGCTCACAAAAAAAAAGCTCTCAAATCTAAAAGAAATGTAGGCGTATTTTCCAATTTACAAATACTTAGAATAGTTAATGGAGGTAAGAAAAGAGATTCTCTCATATCCTAAATTTCTGCCTGCAGAAAACAAAGAGTAAGCTAGACTTAGAAGAGAAACAGAATAACACGAATAAAGGTTTTTCTGATCTGAAAAAAAAAAAACACCAAAAAAACAATTAAAAAGGCAGATCCAAGCCTTGGAAGAAGAGCCCCATAATAGAGATTAAGGAAAATTCTCTCCTACCTCAAATTTAATTCCATAAGAAGAGGGGAAGGGAACAGTCAAGAGTTTTTCAGACTCACTTCTCTGTTTGTAGGATTGATTCCTTGTACAGGCCAACAAAAATTATTGTAGAGGAAACCGCCTGTTTCTAAAATGGAGTATGTCAGTAAAAATCTATATTTCATCCATAGTTAAAAGCCAAAGCAGGAAGAGACATTGGTTTGAACATAGAGGAGGAAAGTCTTAATGGAGCCAACAGGCTTCTGAATAGGATTCTTTTCCCTCGGGTATTTACAGAATACAGAAAACTCAATCATACTGTATTTATGGAGAATCAGCCACTAGCCTTGGGAGTCAGTTTGTGGTGTTCCAGAGAGTATTCAGAAATTCCCTAATCTGCTATTCTAACTTTGGCCTCAAGTCTGAGGAGGAAAAAGCAGACTCTCCCTGTCTTTTGGTTGGCCTTATGCAAGATTTGGGGGAAAAGAAGGTAATGTGTAGGAGTGAGAAGTAATTGCCTGCTTTTCCTTGAAATGGAGACATTCTAAAATGGCATTATTCATATCAAGGAAAAGAAAACACAGGGATTCTCTCTGTCTCTGTCTCTTTCTCTCTGACATCACAGAAACAATTCTTAACCAATTAAGAGAAAGAGGTTATTGTAAAAGATAAAATAGCTCATTTTAAGTATATGACATTTAAAAAAGCTTTGACAGGAATAAAAACAATGTGGGTAGAATAAGAAGAAAAGCTGTGAAGCAGGGGAAAAAAAATCTTTGAATCAAATATTTCTAAGAGTCAATATCTTAAATATAGAAGAAACTGACGTGAATATAAGCCCCAGAGCTACTCTCTAAAAGATATACTGGTAAAGTATGTCAACAGTTTTCAAAAGAAGAATTACAAACAATAAAAAGCCATATGAAACAATTCTTGCGATCAAAACCAGTGAGTCAAATGGAAATTAAAACAACTTGAGTTTCTCCTTAAAGTGGCAAAGATGATGGAAGAAAGTCAGGATTAGAAGGATTATGGGACAACAGGTTTAGTGATATTCTGTTGGTAGGTGGAGCTTTTATTTGAGAGAGCCGTTCTGAGAAAGAATTTGGAAAGATCTGAGGAAAGTCACTAAAGTATTCATGGCCTTTAACCCCTCAGTGTCATTACTGGGTGTAAAACCCCAGGAGATCAACTACCAAAAGACAGATCCATGGCATGTGACACCTCCTTTGGAAGCAAAAATCTGGAAAGAACATGGGAGCACATGCTGATTGAGTGAGAAATAGGGAAAGCCTTTTAGGAACTGATAAAGAAGCAACTAAATACACATAATAATGCTGACAATGTAAGTGAAAACAACACGAAAAGACAGTTGAACTCCATTAAACTTCAGTGACCAATCCTGGTCCTGGAGAACACATTATTTTTAATTTTTATTTTAAAATATTTTTCCATGTTTACATGATTCATTTTCTTTCCCTCCCTTCTTCCTCCCCACCTCCCAGAGCCAACAAGCAATTCCACTGGGTTGAACAAAAGTTATCACTTGATACCTATTTCCATATTATTTATCTCTGCTATAGAGTGATCTTTTAAAGCCTAAATCCCAAATCGCATACCCATATATACATGTAATAAGTGATGTCATATGTTCTTCTTTTGCATTTCTACTCCCATAGTTCTTTCTCTTGATGGGGTTAGCATTTTTTCCCACAAGTCCTTCAGAAGTGTCCTGGCTTACTGCATTGCTACTAGTAGCAAAGTCCATTACGTTGGATTTGGAGAGCAGATTATAAAACTCATTTCCCTCTATTTTGTAGAAAGGTAGTGAACTATGGGAGTAGAATGTTGTATACACTGTGAGATTTAATAGCTTTCACTTTATTGCTTTTCTTTATTAAAAGGATGACATCAATCAAGGAAGGTATATGAGGAAATTCCTCTAAGATACAAACCAATTGGCATCAATAAAACCTATTAAAAATAGCACAAGAACAATCAGAAAACAAGGGTAAGGGCTATCTCTAGAGCAATGGTTCCCAAACTTTTTTGGCCTACCGCCCCCTTTCTAGAAAAAAATATTACTTAGCGCCCCCTGTCACATACTATCACTGCCCCCTTACAGTTATTCACTGCCCCCCAAATGCACCTGTGGCCATCACTGCCCCACCTGGATCGCTGCAGCACCCACCAGGGGGCGGTGGTGCCCACTTTGGGAATCACTGCTTTAGAGGCTAGGTAAAATAAAAAAAACAGTAGTTAAATCCATTTACAGTATGTCTAAGCCCTCTGGGACTTTTAACAATTAATGTCAGTTAACACTCAAATTCCAGTTTCCTAAGAGCCAATAATTGCTCCTCTTAAAAAGAGAAATGCATCTTACTTGTTTTGTGGAATTCACTAATCTGGCAAGAGTTATAAAAATCTGGGAAGCAAATAAATGTCCACAGGAGAGTGCATAAGTCTTGCAGTCAAGAAGATATGAATTTGAATCTTTCCCCAGATAGTTACTAGCTGTGTGACCCTGGGCAAATTTTTAACCATTCTTGCCTTGGTTTCCTCATCTGTAAAAAATGAGATAATCATAGCACCTACATTATGGGATTTAAACTTTTTTACATGTTGATACAATTTTTAATAATCGTTTCTTGGCATTTTGTTATCGATGTTCTCTCTCTCCCTCTTGCCCCTCCCCAAGATGGCAGGTAATGTGATATAGCATATGTATACATGTGCTATCATGCAATACATATTTTCTTGTTTGTCCTGTTGTAAAAGAATGTTATAGGAATTCCCAGAGGATAAAATGATTTAACATATGTAAAGCACTTTGCAAACAAAATGGCAAGTACTAACCAATGTAAGCTCTCATTGGCCTGCTAATATCAGTTTTTAAACATCAGTTCTAGGTAACATCAGAGGTTCCTAGAAAATGGAATGTTCCTTGCAAACAGGACTCTAACTCTACATATTTGCCTTCCTTCTGCACGGACTTCAAAGACTGTTTGTAAATGATCCTTTCTATTTTCATGTGCTGTTCTGGAGACTTTAGGTGACTATTCTAAGTTCTTCACAGTTCAGGGTACATAAAGATTTCAGAGACTCTGCCACATGGGCAACATGGGCACAAGATACCTTTCAACTGGAGCAATGCCCATTAGCTTCAATAACAGCTGGGCACATATATCATCTTAAGTAGTTGATGAGCCAAGGTGACAGATCTTGCTAGGCAGGAGGCAAAATTGCTCCAAATGGGAAGTTCTTCCCTCCTCGAGGTAGCCATGGAGAGGAATCTAATGTACAGAGGGAGGGAAGGCATCAAATCCAGGAACATTTAGTTTTAGTGTGAATGTGTGGTCTCCATCACACCAAAGGTGAAAAGTCAAAAAGGACCATTTTTCCAATTTTTCCTTTAGCTCGATGGTGGGTTTAACAGAAAGGCTTCCTTGCAGTCATTTCAGATTATCCCCTTTCCATTTCTGTTTACATGGGCTCTCTAGATATCTCAGTGTTCCTTAGCATTTCTACTATCACGGCAGTAATATTCAAGGCTTACCTCTACTGAGTTTGGCTTCTTGCTTTGGCCTTTGAATCATTTAGTTTAGGCTGAGCCACTCGTTTTAGTTTCACATTTTTATTTTATCGAAAACATTTCTTTTGATGGTACTAGATAAAAACTTTTCCCTATGTTCTTTTTCTCTTTCATCCTAAGTTCCAAGAGGATAAGGATCATGTTTTATAGTTTCATATAATTCCCAACACCCTAGAAACCATGGGCCCTTTAAATATACCATACATAAAGAAACGGAAACACCATAGATTCTGACATAGTCAAGCTTTGACTTTAAATCTCTGAGTGAACATGACAATATTTCTTGACCTCTCTAGATCTCCATTTTCCTTATTTATAAAATAATACTGCTGTATTAGATGATTTCCCAGGTCTCTTTTACCTCCAAAAATTCCATAAAGTAAATTCAAAGTCTACTTTCTAGATTTGCTATTTGAATTAAAGAATTTCTACATTGTCTTTTTCCACCAAGTCAAGGGCACCCTATTTATGTTAGCAATCTTTCACAGAACCAGGTTGTATTAAACTTAGTTAAATTCACCCTGGACCTGGGAGTACTTGGGCAGTGTACTGGAGAAATTGTATATAATTTAAGATGCTTCAGGGATTTTCTCTAAATTCAAATTTGGTTCATTGAGGTTTATAGGTTTATCTCTTAATATAGAAAAAAATCACATATGGCATTTCTTCTTTGGCTATCAATTCCATGTACGTAATAAAGAGATATGAAAAAAGAAATGTTAAAATGTTTTTCTAGAGCTCATGCAAGCTGTGAAACTGACATCTTTAAATTATCCTCAGAAGAGGTCCAGTGGCAGTCTATCTTCCTCAGACTCCAGGGAAAGGTGTCTTATCCCTGTCTCCACGTATCAATCTCTATTATTCATTTGACAGCTTTTCTCATCAGAAATTCAGATGACAAGAGGTGTTATTAATGTAAAACATAGTAGTATGTTCTGGAAAGTGACGATTTGCCAGTCAGGAAATGAACTGAAATGTCAATTTAAATCTTTTAGCTCCTGGTCATTATCAATCACAATCACTAGAGGAATGAAAATGGAGCCATGAGTGTTGAAAATGCATCAATTATTCTCTGTCTTTTGAGAAAGTAAGTTCCCATACCTGTTCTATACCATTAAGTGCAAATGTTCTAGGTGCAAGGAATATAATGCCAAACTAACCGACTAAATCAAATAACAAACAAAAACAATCCCTGCTCTCAAAGGGCTTACGTTCTATTTGGAGGGACAAAAACATGCACAGATAAGTACTTCCATGATATTTAACATGGCCATATCCTTTATCCTTGCAGAAGAAAGAATATAACCATTGCTTCTATCACCACCCCACCCCACCCCACCCCACCATGGGTACAGGCTTCTATGTGGCCAGGGGGAGAAAAGAGACACCATTTGGGAAAAAAAAAGATGATGCAAGTAAGTCTGTCTAGCAGCCAACATGAAAATCTAAAAGAGGAATAAGCAGTAGGTGAACAGGCCAATGCCATTCTTAATTCAGGCCTTAAGTTCACAAAAGCTGACTTAACTAATCACTTTGCCAATGATGCCATCTTGATGGATCTTTTTTCCTCCTCCAGTAGTCTCATAAACCCTGGCCTCCACTTCTTGTGACCAATATTTTCTGGATGAAAAGTCTTTTAGACATTATTATAGCACTCTGAGCCTGTCTTCTCATGTGGGACTCCTCTCGCTAGATTGGATAATCAGTTCCAAAGTTTCTTCGTGGAGCAGTCAGCTGTAAGTGTGAGGTGAACTCAGAATGCTCTAAGAGTACTCATAAACCTAACAGAAACAGAATTGGCTCTCATTTATAATGGGCTTTAGAGCACAATTCTATATCCTGAGTTTTCTAATGAGGATTTTCTCTGACTGTAGAAGAATATGGATTTCTAAATCCTGTCATATTTTCATTTTCTCTTACATTTAACTGGAGTTAGATAGGGCACACTGTTTATTACATGACTGATTCATCCCCATATTGAAATAGGAAAACTAATCACAAAAATACAAGGGATTTTTCTTCGTTATATTTCCATACAGTACTATAATGATGCTAGTTATGCTCAATCCATTTTTTCTAATGTAGCTATCCTACAAATAACCAGTGGTCATATTTCATTTTATAATTATACACATTTATTCAATAATTAACTAATTATGAATTCTCAAAAACAGACTTTGGATAAAATCTAATTACCTAGGTTATAGCCAAATGAGACTGAGTAAATATCATATTAAGTGAAACTGGAGTATTGGTAAGCTCTGAAATCACAATGCAAGATGCCCAGTAGAGTCAATTCTGTTATATATTTCTACCAAAACAAGAGATGTTTAGATTGATTCTTCTCTTTTGTCAGGCAGGTCAGAAGACGGATATACTCAGTAATGATACTAAGCCACAATGTTTTCTTGGAGATGGAGAATTACTATAGAACAGAAGCTGAAAGACACCTAGGTCACAAGAACAAGGAATAGAACCCAGGCCTCAGTTCTAAGATATTAGTGATTCTACTAGGCATTTCTTAAAACAGAAACCAGTAGCAGTGAGACTTTGGATCCCAGAAGACTGAGGAGAGATTGGGCACAGAGATAGGGCAGAGAGGGGCTGCACACAGAAGCCACAGCAGAGACTGAAAAATAGCCTCAGGGCAAAAACCACTCTATAGCTCAATACAAAGACCTGCCTACCCTCCTCACTCAGACTTCTCACTTGGACTAGAAATAAAAACTACAAAGCAATGGCTACCAACACCCAAGAACTATAATCTACAACTACCAAAAAGAAAAAGCTGCTGGCCATGAATAACTTCTATGGATAAAAACTTCAGACTATAGAGGAGATAGCAGAGGATGACGACAAAAAAGCAAACACATACAAACATTAAAAAAAAATTGAAATTGGTTACAAGTTCTTGAGGAGGTCAGATTTGAGATGATGAACCAAATAATAAAGATAGAAGAAACTTGGCAAGAAAAGTGGGAAATAGTTCAAAAAGAAAATAAAAGTTTAAAAGACAATCTACCATTTGGAAAAGAAGCCCAGAAATCAAAAGAAATGATACATACATTGAAGACCAGAATTGACCTACTAGAACACATGAAAATTAGAACAGATCAAACTGAAAAGGAAAATCAAAAGATCATAGCTGAAAACCAGTCTTTAAAAACTAGAATTGGGCAAGTAGAAGCAAATTATCTCACGAGACAGCAGGAATTAATGAAGCAAAGTCAAAAGAATGACAAATTAGAAGGAAACATGAAATATCTCATTGAGTAGATGACTGACTTGGAAAACAGGTTGAGGAGAGACAATTCAAGAATCATAGGCCTACATGAAAACCTAGAAATAAACAGAAATGTTAACATCATATTACAAGAATTATGCAAGAAAAATACCCTGATATTCTTGAACAAGAGGGCAAAATAGACATTGAAAGAGTTCATAGATCGCCCTATATATTAAATCCTCAAAAGACAATCCCCAGGAATGTAATTGCCAAATTTAAGAGCTTCCAAGCTAATGAGAAAATATTGCAAGAAGCCAGAAAGCCTCAATACAGATATAAAGGAGCACCAATTAGGATTACATAGGATCTGGCAGCCTTCACACTAAAGGAACACAAGGCTTGTAATATGATATTCAGAAAGGCAAGAGAACTGGGCCTACAACCAAGGATCACCTACCAACCAAAACCGACTATATACTTCCAGGGAAAAGTTTAGGCATTTTAAAAAATAGAAGTATTCCAATTATTTATAAAGAAAAGACTAGAATGAAATGAAAAAAATTTGATATCCAAAATTCAAGAGAAACATGAAAAGGTTAACAAGAAAGAGAGGGAATTTTTTTTCTTTTAAGGGCTTTAGTAAAGTCAAAATGTTTATACACCTATATGGAAATATGCCATTTATAACACTCAAAAACTGCATTAACTATAATAGTAGTTAGAAGAATTATTCATAGGTAGTAGTTGTTTTACTAAGTGTTTTAAGATTATATGTAAAAAAAGAAATTGGGGGAATAGAAGATGGCACCAAGAAAAACTTGAAGAAATAAGAAAAATAGTATAAATTATACTACAAAATGAGGCTCATGGGAGGGCGAGGGGAAGAATACTATTATAAGAAGGAGAGGAAGAGAGTGCTAATGAGTATTACTTAAACCTTACTCTCAGTGGAATTAACTCTTAGAGTGAAGAGTACCTAGAACCATTAAGGTATTGAATTGTATCTTGAGAGGAGTAAACATAGTGGGGAAGTGGGGCAGAGAGTACCAAAAGGGAAGGAAAGAGAGGTTGGAAGGAATTCAATAGACCCTAAAGAAAAATAAGAGAGGAATAAGAAGGGAGGGGATGGGAAGGGAAGTTAAAAAAAAGGATGAGGATTAGGGTGAATGATTAAAAGCAAAACACTGGTGTAGTAGGAAATAGTGAAAGAAGGAAGGGCAGGACTAGGAGAGGAAATCAAAATGATGGGGGAATACACAGGTGGTAATAAAGACTCTGAATGTGAATGGGATTAACTCACCCATCAAACAGAAGCAAATAGCAGAGTGAATCAGAAACCAAAATCCTACCACATTTTGTCTACAAGAAACACACATGAGGTAGGTGGACATACGTAAGGTTAAGGTCAAAGGCTATAGTAAAATCTATTGGGCTTCAACTGAGAAAAAGAAGGGAGGAGTATCCATTATGATATCTGACAAAGCCACAGTAAAAATAGATCTGATTAAAAGAGATAGGGAAGGTAACTACATCCTGATAAAAGTCAGTATAGACAATGAGGAAATAACAGTATTCAACATGTATGCAGCAAATGTTATAGCATCCAAATTTCTAAAGGAGAAATTGGCAGAGCTCAAGGAGGAAATAGACAGCAAAACTATTCTAGTGGGAGACTTGAACCTCCCATTATCAGATCTAGATAAATCAAACCAAAAAATAAATAAGAAAGCGGTAGGATAGGTGAATGAAATCCTAGAAAAATTAGAGTTAATTGATATGTGGAGGAAAATAAATAGGGACAAAAAGGAATACACCTTCTTTTCAGCTGCACATGCTACATTCACAAAGACTGACCATATAATGGGGCATAGAAACATGGCAAACAAATACATAAGGGCACTGTGTAGGATACTTCCCCTTATGAGTTATTTGTCCCAATTACTGTTTTCCTGGGTAAAAATCTATTGGAAAATGGATAAAAACATTACTAATAAACAGTTTGACTCACTGTTCCTATGTAAATCTAGATTATATGTGAGAAAAAATATATTAGTCCAACTCATTTGCTTCCAATGGCAACTCATATTTTTACGTTAGCTTTTTAAAATGAAGCAATATATTGGATCAAACCAGTAATTGTGAGTCATATTTGGATATATTTTCCAGTAGGCTCTCCTGTTAACCGGTTTTCTGCTCTGATTTGGTGTGTGTATGATGTCCATAGACCAGGGCTAGTTCCCTTGCACCAATAACGAAGCCAAAGTCATGAGAGTTAACTCTGCAAAGAGGAAACCAAGTGATCCTTGTGCACAAACTAAGCCTCTAATCCTTGCTTACCTCTGTGTCAATGGATGCCACTTGCAGTGAGGGGAAAAGGAGGCAAAGAAAGCACAGAACTTCATGTGGCTCCATCACAACACACTCAAAAACAGCTGAGTGCTCAGAAGTGTCACCTTTCCCATCTTCGTAATAAAAGAGTATCTATTTCTTTGTTCATGGAAATGAGGGGAAAGTATATCAGATGAGGCAGTGGTCTGTATTGTGTCTGGGAAACTGTGAAGTGATTTCCACGATCCATCCTGCCTGTAGACAAATAGGTACATCTTTCCAACACTACTTGTATATAACATGAAGAACAGAACACGATGATTTATGAAAGATGAACATTGAGATGACCCAGAGGTAAAGGGAATAATGCATGGAACTCTGAAGTATTAAGTGTGTAATAAGTGATTTTTCATTAGTTCATTTGTTTATGGTCGATGTAAGCAAGCTGTATTATATTTACTGCCACTTATAGGCACAGAATGGCATAGAAGATATCCTTAAGGCTCTGTATGTCTGAAAAAGTAGGTGGATCAGTGATAGAGTGAGAAGGAAGGCTAACATAGTGTGACGCTGCTTTCCTAAAGTATCTCATGCTATTAAAGAAGGCCTTCAGTACACTGGATGGCTCTTCTATGGAGGGCCTGCAGCAGAGTACGGTCAAGAGTCTCCTAGGATTCAAAGGTACATACAGGTTGTGAGCTGTCGTTGAGTGAGGAATACCAACATGGCTGAGATACAAGTTCCTCCAAATAGCAAAACAATCCCACAAATGAGACACACACACTCTTTCTCTTCAGCCTTTGTTGCATATCAGAGATAAATTACCTAGAAGAAAAGACAATTCAAAAAAGGAACCAAGGACTAAACACATACACAACTCGCAAGAACTCTCTTTCCTTCCGATTGCATTAAGGCAGTAATACAATAATATCAGTGTCAATATTACTTTAACCATCTCACTTTTCCTATTTTCCACATGCCATCACAGCAACAGAAATAAATTAATGTTGAAATTTCCGTGTCACTTTTGCCAAAAGCCATTCACTACTTTACCTGATATACACAAATTGAGGATCAACTATGGAACATCAAAAGAACCAAGAGAACTTAAAATCCAAACCAATATAAGAATGATGGTTTACTCCGGTTTTTCTGAAAAGCATAAATTATGCATGACAGCAGAAATTACAATAAAGAGCCTGCAAACAATCTAAATAAGATGGTGATTATACAATATTTATAAGCCTTAATTTTCTAAAAATATTTCATGAAGAGAAGCATGGAGAGACTATTTTTCAAAAACCTGAACTTTTGGTCATATTCTTTTTTAAAAAAAAACAACAGTGGAGAGAGGAAGATAATGTCACTTTTGCTTAACAAAATACAAAAAAGACTAGTAATACTGGACAATAGACAATAGCACAGGAATTTACAGTGACATCATGTACCCTCTAACATTAGAAGATTTGTTTGCCCTGACTCTTTCATACCACATGCGACCTTTTAAACTCCCCTTTTGATCAATCTTCCCTTACATTTAATTAGCAAAAGCTTATCTGACTTGTCAGGCATTTCCTACTTTAACAAGCTTGAATTTGTAAGCCTGATATACTGTTTAAGCATTTAAACACATTTTTAGATTCTCCACTATGGTGGGTATTCTACAGTCCCCTTATTTAATGGACGACTGCATCACAACCTCTTGGACCTCAAATGACCTGAGAGACCTATAAGAACTCCCTCTCTGGCCTAGCTGACCAATGGTTAGTCAGTTTGGGCTTGAAGGCCTCCATTTAAAGATCTTCACAGCAGCACTCCTAAATATTACTGCCTTTTGAATGGAAAGTAGAATTCTTTTTTTTGTCTTTTGTTTTTTTCCTTTAATTAGACATGCCATCTCTCCCCCCATCCCCCATTCATTTCGCAGGGTGCATCCTGGGCCTAAAATGCCTCTTCAAAGATGACTCAGGAAGGACTTCAGCACTTGTCAACAGACTTGCTCTGCTAGGCACAGGGTAGGTCTAGAAACAGTGGGCAGAACTGCAACAGGGCATTCCTGGATATGAGGAAGGAAGGAACTGGAAGAAGTGGCCCAGAGCTTTAGGAAAGAAAAGATTGAACAAGGCATGTAAAAGAGTAGTTGTACCTACTAGAATTTCCCAGACATAAGATAAGGGTTTTTTAAAAAAGAATTAAAAAATAATAAAGAGAATGGTCTAAGAGACCAATCATGGTTCTAAAAGACTGAGGATAAAGCAAGCTTACAAATAGGGGCTATGAAGTCAGGTGTAGCAAATCGTGGATTTCTGCTTTGCTTGACCATACTTATTTGTTATAAGGAATACTTTCTCTGTTTGTTGTGAGGGAGATGCTGGAGGCAAACGATAGCAAGACTAAGCAAAGGGAAGAAAAGAAAGAGTATTGTAAAATGAAATTTACCAAGTACACAAAAGACAGCAGAAGAAAGTTCAGAGAAGTCTGTTACCTTTGGAAGCACCATGTAAAACGTAATACATACTTTAAAATAAACGTCAACCTGCATATAAAAAAGATTCATGCTCTCATAGAAAGCTCTGTTTCTATTCCTTGGATCCAGAAATGTTCATCCTTGGTGATGTTGGTAAAGTTCTTAAAAACAAAAGAATGCTAAAAATGTATGAATGAAAACAAGTATATATGAACAAATGCTTGTGGAATTAAATCACCCGTCATCTCCACAGGCTGAATCCGAAAGGATCATTTTTACCATCCAGCCAAAGTGAAAGGGGGACAATTAATGTCAATGATCTACTTTGTTTCTAGGCCGCACAAATGAGGAACTACTCTTACAGCTCGCCTAACCCAACCTGAAGATTTATGTCAGCTCCCCTTGAAAACTTTTTGTGCAGTGAGAGTTTGTTTTATTTCGTAAAAGAAGATGAGATAAAGAGTGGTTACTAGACTTTCCCAAGATCAGGGATCTAGTCATTGTCAGGGCTCTCTTTTCAACATGGATCCCTTGCATACAAGAGCAGTGAACCTTTCAGTCCAGGAAATACTTCACGCCTTATGTGATAGGAGTCTTACTTTTGCTAAGCCCTTGAACTCTGGTGGTAGGAGGGGAAAACTAGAACCACTAGTCCTCATTTATCCATCAGAAGCTCTAAGTACACTTGTATGCGAATATCTGATGCTTTTTCATCTTTTGCTTTAGCTATGATTGCCAACCAGTGTGTCTACCAAGGTGGTAAGATATAAAAATGATCAAATTAGAAAAGATCTTCACTCACTTTTAATACCCCAGCTGATTTGAATTAGAATGTCTTAAAAAAAAAAAAGGGAGACCGAGGGACAGATTCACCTAGGATCAATGTGGTTACCAATTCCTTAAAAACTCTCTTTAAATACTTTTAAAGCAGACATGTTATTTGTTTATGAACTATTTTGCCCATGATATATTTGGTAAAAAAAATCAGAAACCTAAAAATACTTGAAGATATGTTGCTTATTTTTGTTGGGCCCTAATATGGCCTCCTACAGCCTGCTTTCCTCATCCTTACTTCCATCATAATGCTTTAGAATATTTGGGATATCATCTGAGAGGACATTACCTCAACCAGCAGAATTGCCAAGGTCAAAAAAAAATTCATCTGATCTCTAACTTGATGGTGACAAGCGTCTCTCAATTAGCTACGTTGATCCCTACTAGATAGATGCAATGTCTTGCCGTTTGGCCTTCATTCAAACTTTTGCAGCATTTTGGAACCATCGGAATTTGCATTCTGCTAATATAGATTTTCAGAGTCCATAGTCACCTCTGTACTATGATGAAGCATCAAAACAGGATATTAAGGGAGATGAGAAGTTTCATTCTAAAATTATATTAACGTGAAAAAGTAGACAAGTCAACATTTTACATTAGATACAAGCTCCCTAAATATTTATTTCAGGCCTGCTTTGGTTACTGACCAAGGAAATTAATACATGGCAAATTAATTGGCTCTGGATCATACAGTTCCTAAGAAACAGAGCCTGCTAATGACCCATAAGCCAGAGATGCCCAGAATAACTAAGTTGGTATGGTCAAAATATGAACATATTCATGCTAATATTAAAAGAACGACGAAAGGGAAAAGATTAAGGATGAAATCTGTAAACGAAGGTTGGTCGTAAGAAGGAAAATGTGCTGGAAATGGTGACTAGGGTTTGCAAATTAGCACTTCTGGGTGTGATTCAACTGTGGTGGCAGAGACAGAGGCATATTAAGACAAAATCCAGGTGTCTCCTTCCATTGACAATCCCGTGGGACTTCTCTTATTCAGTTGGTTGCTAAACTGTGAGTATGCAACCTGACAAATTCAATTTCTCCAAAACCCAAACTTCAAAACTGAGTTTCTAAATGAGAAAAATCAACCTTTGGCTTCTACGGTAGACAATTTAAAAAATATAAACCTCGATGCTAGATCAAGAGGCTGTTCCTTTTAGCATTCAGAATATTAAATCAGTTCTCTTTTCCAGGAATATTTACTTAACCAGTATTGTATTGATAGTATATTTTTCTCTGCAGCTTCTAAAGACTGAGCTAGGAAGGTTTACAATATTTTCCCAAGTCCCTTTGGACTTTGCTACCAAGAGAGATTCATTTCTTTAACCATCTCTTTTCCTACCAGTCTATCATCCTCTATTCCCTATTTTAGAGACTAGAAGGGAGTTAGAAGCCTAAAAAGAAATGAGTATCAGTATGGCTCAAGAACCCATGAATTGGGACCAGGGAGGTCTGTTCAATCATGAATAGCCCCAAATGCAGTAAATAGTAGGAGTGTTAATCTATTAAAATCCAATTCGCGGGAACACCAACTTGCTCCAGATGGATTATGACATTCCACTGATGTGTTTATATATAAATATATATCACTTTTCGATAAATACTTTATCTGCCCGTTATGCCTCACATGAGATTCAATAGCACTATTAAATATAAAATAATCCTAAGGGGCAAAATGTGTTTGACTTGTGGTATTGGGTTTAAAGGAATATATATCATGATAGAGAAAGAAATCCATCTTTCATTTTCCAGGGGACCTAATAAAGAGTCAAAGCACATTTGTACATTTCATTTCCCTTAGTTTTAGACTACTATAGGTACAGGTGTAAAATGGCCAAGGCTCAGTTTAAATTAGTGATAGCTCAGAGCTCTACAAAAAGAGCTGGTGGTTTTAATTTTATTCAGCATGTCTCTACCTTAGGGACCGAGGGGAACGAAGAGAAGTGCACTGCATATTTATGAGGCCTTTGGGACCCTAACAGGCTTCCAAATGGCTTGTTTGTTGCAATCTGCTTGTCAAACTATTAAAGAAGTAAAATCCACACAGAATCCCCTATTGTATATTCAGACTTTTTCTGTTAATTAAATCAAAACTATGTAATTGCATACATTTCCCTGTTTTATGCCTTGCCTGATGTTTATGATCCAAGGGTCACTGAGCAGAGTGATTTCTATAGTTTTATTTTGCAGGGAATCTTGGAGGATTTTAATGTAGATATGGGAGACCCCCCTTGTTGGAAAAGTCTTTAAGTGTTTGGTTCTACAGAATCAAACCCAACCCCTTCATTTTGCGGACAAGAAAATTATGGTCCAGAGAGGTTAACCAGCTACGTTATATAGAGAAAGTGGCAGAGACAAAGATTGACCTTGGCTCCTCTAACTCCAACATAAAGGCCCTTGTTGCTGGTACTATGTAGTTGACCACATAATCAAAGGAAGCTATTTGGTTTTTATGTCTTGAAACTATCTACTATCCCAGCCCAACGATAACATTTTGACCAACCTTCCACCACGTCCACCTAGACAAACCAACACCTTGCTTATCATAGGAGGTCAATAATTATTAAGCAGAGGAGAGATCAAATCTCTATGATGTTGGACTTGGTAAAGAATTTCAGGCAGTAGCTCTTAAGAACTTATAAAATGAGTTGTTTATTCTACTTATTCCCCTCTTTTAACTTCATTTGATTTTTCTCTGATAAGAACCAGCTTTTCAGCCCACTTCTTTGACACTTTAGCTCTCACCCAGTATTGATAAGGTTTTCAGAATTAGGAAAGGAATTACCAAGCCAATAAAGCAGGTATGCAGGCATTCATTAATTACTGAACTTCTTCACTTCTTCTCCATGCCATGGCAGCTACAGATAGATACAGGAGCGAGATGATTCCTTCTGGCAAGGAGCTTTCAAACTACTAAGGACAGACATGTTAACACACATAAAGGATGCATACAAGATAATTCCATTCTAATGAGGGAGGGGATCAGGAAAATACTCCAAATACTTGAGCTGAACCTTGAAAAACAAGAGTTTCCAAAAGGCATGAGTAGGGAAGGTGACCTATCCAAAAATTGGGAGGTAGAACATCATGATAAATATCAGAAAATAGTCAAAGACTTACGGGAGTGGGGACCATAAGCAGCAAATTAATGTGTAATCAGTCTGTAATCAGTAGGATGGAATCGGATTGGATTTGTGGAGCTAGGCATCAGGGGTAACACCAACGTTATGCATCTGGGAGCCTGGAAGAACAGTGGTGTCTTCAACAGACATAGGGAAGTGGAGTAGAGAGAGAAGGATTTGTGGGGGGAAATAAACTCTGAGATGTACAGACAACTTTTCCTAGGGATTTGGCTGGGAAAAGAAGAGAAAGAAGATGAGAGCTTTAGAGTACAGCAGGGGCAAATGGAGATACTTGGTAAGGATGGAGGGAAATGTGAGAGTAAAGCCAACAGGGAAAGTACCAGTTAAATTCTCTTTTTATAGATGGGAAAATGGAGCCCAGAAATGAAAAAAAGTAGAATATGAGGCTCCAAAGCTCTTTTCCCTGCACTGGTAGCCTTCATTCATTTATGTGACAAGCATTTATGGGGTACCTGCTATGTGTAACGTCCTATATTTGGTGTTGGTGATACCAAGACAAAAATGAAAAACAGTCCCTTCCCTCAAAGAGCTTAGTCTACTATGGAATACAACATGTAAACAAATAATTACATGGATCATTTGAAAGGGAAAACCACTAATGGCCAGGGTCATCAGGAAAGGCTGCAAAAGGTAGCACATGAACTGGGTTTTGAAAGAGTTAAAGGCCTCCAAGAATCAAAGGAGAGATGGGAAATGGGAGCATATTCCCAGCAAGAGAACAGTCCATGGCAAAGCAAGTGGGAGGCTTTCTGCCTGCCATAATTTAATATTATTAAATTATGGGGTTTTCAGCACATTCCAGATGACAGAGTTCTAGAGTTATATGAACTATGCTGTCGAGGTCATTTTCTCATCTTTAATTTTACCCTGCTTTCCTAACATGATCACCACTCTAATCCTTTTTCTTCTTTGAGTTGTGTGAGGATGAAGCATTTTAAGGACTACAGTCATAATAAGGCACTTGTGGCCAGATTGCCTTGTGACTTCCTGTTTATATCAGCATAAATATTTAAAGCTCCTTCTTCCTATCACAGCTATTTCTTAAATGATTACACTGATATTCACATCTGAGGTTTCTCTATATGAGAAATTTGAGTCCGTGGGAACTATATTCTGGGTGGAGGAAAGGGAGCTAGAGTCTAGGGCAGTGATGGTGACCCTTTTAGAGACTGAGTACATAAACTGCAAACCTCACACTGCATGTGAGTCCCTTGCCTTATCCCATAGAATAGAGGGAAGAAGTGCTCCCATTGGGCTGCTAGGCAGAGGGGTGGGTCGTGTGAGAAATGTCTTCAGGGGCACATGGAGAGGGGTAAGGTTACAGCCCCCTCTGGCACAGGCACCATAGGTTTGCCAACACAGGTCGGGAGGAACCCTGCAGGCCAGTCCTGGACAGCAGGTTAGTTATGGGGAAACACACTAGCAGGTGAGACTATGACAGGCTTCAATTTCTCCACATGCAGTCTAAATTGAAGCCAAACCAAATAAACAAATTCTTAACTCTGAACTTTAAGAAATAGGAAATTAATATGTTATTGCTTCTGTGTGGAGATACTCCTAATTCCCAACAGCTTTTATTTGTTTCACTTTTAGATGCACGTAGGCTGGTTGTTTGGTGTTAAAATAAGGCCAAATTCGATGTGTTTGACTAAGTCAAGTGGTACCAAATGTTAATATATAATTGTGGGACCAGGCCATAGGTTTTAATGATTTATCATAAAAGGGAGAAGGTGAGATATGAGAGAGGAGGTGGAGGGGAAGGTGGGGGGGGGGATAAATAGATTTCTCTTAAAGAAGATTTGCCCTAATTATAGCATCTCCATTTAGCTGGCTCTTCTGCAGTGATGTGGGCCCACAGTCAGTTCAAATGCAGAAGTAGGAAGAGCCTCCTGTTTCTCCTCTGGACTTACTTATATGCTCCCCTAGCTCCTCCCTCCATAGTGGTGTTGTATGTTGATGTTCAGGCTAACGCCAGGGGACATCGGGGGGAGCTTAGGCTGATACCAGGGGACGTCGTCAAAGAACACCATCTGTGACATCACACTGGGGGGAGATAATTTTTCTCACACACAAATAAGCTAGGTGATTCTCTGTGAAGAGACAGTCTCTCTTCTCTGAGCATCAATTTTATCCTGGACAGAGCTTTGTTTTGACTGCATAGCTAAAGGGGAATAGGGACAATCACCACCAGCAACAAACAGTACTTACTGGTAGTGGCCAGGAGTAAACACATGAAACTATGGGATTGTGGGCAAATTACCTAAGGCTGAAGTATCCGTTAAAGTTACCAGTAAGAAATTAGATGTTAATTGGAACACCAAGTTGATAGAATCGGAAAGCAAATATTCTTCTTCTAGCCCCCAGGTGACCTAATTAGTCACTTTAATTCTTATCACAATGCCCACTAGAGCCATTTTCTATGTGAACTCCCCCCTTAGCCCCCAACTTAGTCTTCTGGAAATAACTAAGAAACACAACAGAACCTAGATTTTGTCATGACTTAGCTGCAATTTAACTCCACCATTTCCTATAGCTGCAAAGTGCTGTAATCTTGACTAGAATTTTTTGACCCTGAAATATACAAGCTTCTGATGTCCAACTACATCATAAAGAACAAAAAGCTATGAGGCATTTGCCACTGTTCAACTGCAGTGTATTACAATACAATGCATTGTGATACCTCGTGACATATGACAGAGAAGGAATTAGGAAAGAGGAGCTAAGTAAAAATGCCATCCAGGAAACACGAGAAAAATAAAGGATGGATTATTCAGATGGCAAGGGCGAAGACAACAGGTGGATATCAGATGGGTTCCACTGGCAACAAGATGTCAAGAAAATGTGAGAAAGACCTCTGACACACGGCGTGGATTCCCTGTGGGGCTGTCCAGTGAGTAAAGGGACAAGATGAAGAGCCATGGCTAGAAGGGTTGTGGGATGCATACTGGAAGATATAGCCACATGGACCGAATCACAGATCCACAGGAGTATTACACTCTACATTCTTATTAAATTGCTACCCAGGATATAGTTACCGGATGACGGATTCCTTTTTTTTTTCCTTTCAAAATCTTTCACTGAAAGCTTCATATACCTGCTTCCCAAATAGTTCAAAATTCTCTATAAGAATGCGAATTATTTCCATCCGGTATTTTCTATACCTATTCATTTATTATCCATGAATCTAATGAATGAGCTATTTATAATTAGGCCTCAAAGACCATTAATGAAAATGTTAACCAACTCCAGGTCTAACAACTAGCTTCGGTAACATCAAAAACACTGTTCCCATTTTAGTTATCTTTACTATCATCCTAGATTCTGCCACCATCCGATCCAAATATTGACACACATTTAGAGATGAGTTTATATTAAATGTCACACCTGACTTTTCTAGCAATGAAATAACCCAGACAGTTAAAAACAAGTTGCTAAAGAAATATAAAATGAAATAGCATGGAAAACAGGATAAATAATAGCTAGCCCTAAAAATTAACATGCAAATTTCTAGACCAGAACTTGACCATCGAGTTTATTATGCTATTGGACCATTCAGATCAGTCTTGGAGACCATGGAGACAAAACCTAGCTTACCAACTGGACTAGGAAAAAAAGTCATATCTGAGTTAAACTTCATAATCAAGTATGGTTCCTTGTATTTACCTATAAATACCAGTCATTTACATTATAGATACATACAACATATATATACACATGTGTGGATATAACATATATGTATGTATATATGTGTGTGTATTTACCCTTACCTTCTATCTCTGAATCAACAAGAGTATTGGTTCCAAGGCAGAAGAGCAGTAAGAGCTAGGCAATTGGAGTTAAGTGACTTGCTTAGGGTCACACATCTAGAAAGAGTCTGAAGTCAGATTTGAAACTCAGGACCTTGCATCTCTAAACATGGCTATCTATCTTTTAAGCAATCTAGCTGTCTGTCTGTCTGTCTGTCTGTCTGTCTCTCTCTCTCTCTATACACACACACACACACACACACACACACACACACACAGAGACACACACATTTATTTATTTATTTGTTTATTTATTTATTTTTGGAGATTTTTGTTGCCTCTTCCATTATTTAAATGTATTTTCTTCATTGGGATAGCTCTTTGCTCATTGTACCCTAAGTAATTAAACTTCTTTAATAAAGTGGAATGAGGGATCTTCTTTACACACAGTGGAAGATATTACTTAATGATACAGAAGATGCTTGACTTCCCGATCCCTTCACATATGTAATGTGTTCAGAAATGAGCAACCCTCATGTAGGACTTAGTGGGTGTGAAGTTCTGTCAGTGAGGACTCTCAACTCTGCACTATTGCTACTGGATGCCATGGCCTGAAGTAAGGAATAGAGACAAAGGTTTCCAAGCAAAGTGAGAAAATAATACACTAAGAGTGATGAAATCTCCGGCTGGTATAAACTTTGGAGACATTTCTCAAGTCCTGAGGATGGGCCCGCCCATTTTCCCTTCTCACTGTCCATAACCATAGAAATCAGTTTTCTCAACTTTAACTGAGGGGTTTGAATTAAGTGATATCTAAGGCCTATCTCAACACAATTACTCTACATATAAGAAGGGAGAGCCATATTTGCATTCTAAATTCCAGGACACCTTGTTTCCAATAATGGTTTCCTTCTTTTCTTGATACAGTCACTCTGCTCTCTTTTTCATGAAGCAAACAAATGACTCTATGAACGCCTTCTAAAATTTTCTTCTGTTGCTCATATCAGTGGAAAACCATCAGAGAATAAAAAGAGTTCCTTCTGTGATCTCCAGAACACTCATGCGCATATCCCTTTCCCTCTTTTCTTCCTCCTTTCATTCATGATATGAAGGAATTTAGATTAGACAATCTTAAAGTTCTAGTCTATCTCTGACATTCTACAATTTTACTATATCCCAGAGTGATATTTTGATGGCCCAAAACTCACTTGAGTCCACTCAGAGGAGGCCTCCTCTTCTTTTCAATTATTACAACTCCTAAATTCAACTCAACATCCATGATGAATATGTGCAAAGCATTAGGTGAGGTAATAGGTCTACAAAGATTTTTTTTAAATGAGATAGTTCTTGTTCTCCAAGAACTTGCAATCATTCCAAAGATGGGGATGGTGATGATACTATATACACAAATAGAATATGAGGTATAGAATATTTTAGGGACTAAGGAGAGAGCCAGGAAAAGAACTCTACTAACATTTAAAGAAGAAAAGATCACTTTTAGCTATGAAGATGGAAATAAATTATATCTGAGAAGGGCCTTGAATGAAAAGGACTGCAATAGGTAGAAATGAGAAAAGAGGCTGTCCCAGGCACCAGGATAATGGACATGTACACAGAGGAATAGAAGGTGACAGGAGAAGGCTATATAGTCCAGTTTGGAAGAAATCTAGAATTCCTGAAACACATTGTCAAATAAGGCTAAAAAGGCAGGTTGTAGGTAGGCCATGACAAGCAAAAAAGAATATATTTTATCCTGTAGACCAGTGATTCCCAAAGTGGGCGCCACCGCCCTCTGGTGGGTGCTATAGCGATCCAAGGAGGCGGTGATGGCCAGAGGTGCATTTGGGGGTGGTAAATAACTGTAAGGAGGTGGTGATAGTATGTGACATGGGGCGCTAAGTAATATTTTTTTCTGGAAAGGGAGCGGTAGGCCAAAAAAGTTTGGGAACCACTGCTGTAGACAAAAGGGAGTCTATGAAGACCTCCAAAAGGGAGGTAATACCTAGGCATTAGCAAGGTTATTTTGCTAGCCATCCAATGAATGCATTAAAGAGGAGAGGACAGGGATAGACAAAAATATATTCTATAGGAAGAGGGGAAAGGTTTTGAGTAGGAAGAAATGGGTGGCAGTCTCAAGCAATGGGAAAATCTCTGGATTTAGAGTCATAAATCTTGAATTCAAATTCTGCCTTTGCAACTTATTGGAGGTATTACCTTGGAAAAATTCATTAAGTTTCCTGGGCCTCAGTATGCTCTTCTATAATATGAGTAAGTGTGATTAGATGACTTCTAAGGTCTCTTGCCATTCTAAATATATGGCCCTAGCAAAGATGGGGAGCATGACAAGGCCATCAATAGAAAAAAAAACAAGTTAGGAAGGGCAGGAGATTCAAGAGGGAAATAATGAATTGTTTTGAATATGTACGGTGAGAAACTGGTGGGATATAGTGATAGCCATGAAGGAGTAAAGTTTGAGTGAGATATTAAGGCAACCTACCTAGATTTGAGAGATATCTTCAAAGAGATACAACTGAGTCATCACAAAAGAGGACTTGACTAAGGGAAAGCATGTTTGGTAAGTAAGCTAAGAAGAGTCATGAAGAGAGCCTTGGGATTGAAGTGTGGGAAGAGTAGCACATGTAAGGAATGGGATATGATCAACTCTTGGTAGCGAGTACAGTGGTACAAAGTAATTGCTCAAAAAATAACTGGCCAAAGGGCATTTACTAGCGACTTGAAACATCAAGCCCTTTCACTTTTGTTAGCCAAGGCCACTATTTGGAAATGACCGTGCAGACAATATGAAAACCATCGAAAGCACCTAGGATTTAAATAGTGGTTTTCAAAGCAATTTATCCTATATTATTCGATCTGTGGGGAGTATTATCTCTCATCGTGAAATATCTCACATGGAAAAAATACTTTGGGTTTACGTCGAAGGGATTTTCTTAGAAAACTTTCTGATGTAAGCAATGCATGATTGTAACCATTTCACAGATGAGATGAAAGAAGTTCAGAGAGATTAACTAACCTGACTAACATTGCAAAGTCAGTATTGGAGGCAGAAATGGAACCCAGACCCCTGAAACAAACATCTAGCTCTTCCTCTCATTTAGTAAGTAATGTCTCTTTTCATAAATGAAAAAACAAAACATTGACCCAGAAAGGCCAAGTTATACTTGCCTCAAATCTCGGGATAAAGCAGTGGAGGGCTGGACCTGGAGCCCAGGTCTCGTAACTTAATCTAAGCATTCTCATTGGACCATAAGTGTTCTTTATTTCTCTCTTCAAGAGGATGGCCTTTCGAGATGGCTTGGGGAAGTTTACATAGGAATTACTGACTGAGTCACTAGAGCAGAGTAAATGCCAAAGTCCCTGCAGTGACACAGGTCATGTTCAGGACAGGATGTGAACAAAACACCCCATGGGTTGGAATTATAGAAGTGTTTATGTACACAGTGAAATCATCCAAGCATGCTTTGAGCCATTATAAACATACAGTTCTACATTCACTAATGTGTTACATTTTGTAAAATAATAACCAGAGGGAGCAGAGGAAGACTGAGCCACTTAACACAACTTGGGGACCAGCCAAGAGAAACAATCTGCAAAAATACAAGTTGGCTTCAAATCAGCATTTGTATTGTTTTTGTGTTAGAAAGTTGAAAGCCAGAGAAATAGAGAGGTCCAAGCATCTCCTTTAGGCCTTAAAGGTTCATTTGGTAAGTGGCCCTAGAGTCCCAAGAGCATTGACTTCACAGCACTGAGAGTTAATACATGAGGCCCTGAAGACCAAGAGCTCCCCCTTAGCTTTTGTGGGAGGAGGTAGGTTGGAACCATTTCCTTTCAGGTGCTTCAGCTCCCTTCTGGAAGGGTCACTGGAACAGGCTGGGTGAACTTTTTTTTAAGTCACATAGTGGCTACTGAGTACGAGAAGGAGAAATGTCATAAATAATAACAATATCAAGTATGTATGTAACACTTTACAAATAATACCTCATTTTATCCTCATAACAACCCTGTGAGGTAGGTGCTATTATTTTCCCCACCTGAAAGATGAAGAAACTGAAGCAAACAGGAAGAGTCACCAGGGGCACACAACTATTAAGTGCCTTGGATCACACCAGAACTCAGGTCTTCCTAACTCCTAGAGTCCGGTGGTTCCCCAACTTTTTTGGCCTACCGCCCTCTTTCCAGAAAAAATATTCCTTAGCCCCCTGGAAATGATTTTTAAAAAAAATTTTAATAGCAATGAATAGGAAAGATAAATGCACCTGTGGCCATCACTGCCCCCCTGGATCACTGCAGCACTTAATTTAAAAAAATTTCGTTTCCAGGGGGCTAAGTCATATTTTTTCTGGGAAGGGGGCGGGAGGCCAAAAACGTTGGGGAACCACTGCTCTAGGCCAATGATCTCAATCTAGCATGCCACTTAGCTGCCTCAAGGAAACTCTTGGGCCTCAGGGAATAGGGAGTTCAGGTAAAGCAACTACTTTAGACTTAAGACAATCTTACTCGACTGACAGGATGTGATCCACCTGCTATGGGCTTTCCATTCAGTTTAGCGAAAGCAAGAGCCATTTTTTTGGAAACACTATTCTGGTATACAAGAGCTCCTTTGAGAAACAATAACTCATGGCCAAATTTCATCCTCAAAAAAGAAGTTAGGCAGTTAATGGGGACTTAGTATGTGCTTGGAGTGAGACTGTGGGAATAGACTGCTCCAATTCTGAGGATTGTCATCCTTCATCTTAATGAGAGCGCAAAGACAAAGAGCGCTCAGGCTCAGGGTACTGCAAAGGTCAGCTGTTTATGCGCAGATACTATTTATAAAGATGGTAAGTACAGTCTAAACAGGTTACTGAAAAAAAAGAAACACTTTAATGGATTAAAATGTTATGCAAAAGAGACACGTGGCAGATGGTAGAGCTGAGCAACATTTACTGCAAGATCTAAGTAGGATACAGCTGACGACCCCCACTGCAATTCATACACAGCATTCTTATTACTGACAAGTCGGCAACTCATTACAGATTCTTAATGTGGATAAAGTCAGATGGAACAATCAATAATTGGCTAGTTAATTTATGTTACAAATCAACTCCACACACAGTCCAAGTGGCAGCATCCTGTGTAGCAAAATCAATTCCATTTCATGTGCATATTTCCAGTCATCTCCATCATTTCTTGGTTGGATAGCAAATATTAGAGAGCTTATTCTCATAGATCAACTGTATTTCTCAGGCTCAAAATTAAGCAAGCCAGCTTCTATTATGCCATGGGAATCTTAACAACAATAAAGGATGTGTCCAAAAAATAAATTCTACTAACACTTCAGAAAATCAACAGAAATCAAATTTCACATGCACTGTTATGGCTCAAAGAATTAGCCTGTCATTTTTGACAAATGTAGCAAAATGCAGTGATTTTGCTTTAAAGGCCCAACTGAAATAGATTCGGCAATTAAGAACATGTGTTGGTCTAAAAAAAAGTCAATGAACATGGAGGAATAAAAGCTGTTAATATTTACAACATACTTTGAGAACAATAGGAGCTGGCTTTAAGGTTTGCAAAGGGCTTTACATATGTTATCTCACTTGATAAGATAATTTGTTGAGTCCCAAAGCAAATTCTAAAAATAAGAGACTTAAATTGAATAAAAAGGATTCAGATTTTTGTGCCCCTTTCCTTTTAAAAATGATCCCCATTTTCCCTCTTAGATAGTTCACTTTTAAGAGAACATTAGATTACACACTTAGAGAAATCACAGCCAAACCAACCACCTCAGCAGCACAAAACTGGCCTTATTTGTGATCAAGAATGATGGAATTTTAAGTGATCAAACCAGGATGATATTAAGTGTAGAAATCTCACCAACATGACAAGAACAGTACCTAGTACAAAGCAGAAACATATCAAACTTTTGGAGATTGAGTATTATGCACAAAAAGGTCAGCAATGATCAAAGTAATGGCAGACACTAAGTCCCTGAAAAGATGACACGATTCTACAAAAGTTAACTCTCTAAATGTGTCAGCCTAATGTTCCAGCATGAAGTCTCATTTCCGGGCCAGGGGAAACAGATGCTTCTTTAACAAAGTCAACTTAAAAAGTCAAATTAAACAACTTTGATACTCCATTAGAGGAATGCTGAAGAAGGAATTGTTGCTTTGACCTTTCAGTTCTATCTAGGACCCCACTGGGGGTTTTCTTGGCAAAAATACTAGAGTAGTTTGCCATTTCCTTCTCTAGCTTATTTTACAGATGGGGAAACTGAGGCAAAGAGTGCTAATTGACTTGCCCAAGGTTACACAACTAGTAATTATCTGAAGCCAGATTTGAACTCAAGTCTTCCTGACTCCAGGCCCCACAATCTATCCACTGCACCATATAGATACTCAGAGGTGACATATGAAGGGCCTAAAAACAGTAGTAATAGACCTTTAGGGATACTCCAGACCACAAGAATTTCTGAAACAGCCTTAGGCTAAGTGTGACTCCTTAACAGTCACCCTTAGAGCAGAAGGAAGAACTTCTCACTCCCAATCTGTGATTAATATCAAAATGCAATCTGCCTTCTTTCCCAACAATTGATTTTTCAACTTTTTTCATTAAGAAATTAAAAACTAAAAATAGAACATTTTCTCCTACACAGAACACAAAAGTAGTTTTTGCAATCAACATTGTGATTTTATGTTTTATAATCAACTTTTCCCCCAGAGTGGCTGTGACTTCTTACCTTAGCCATCACTGTGAGTATCTAGTCTCATTTTCTCCTAGCTATTTTTAAAACTGCAACCATCTATAATTGGTCTGTGTATCCATTTTGGCCTAGCATGGGATACGATAGAAGGCGATATGGTACAATGGCAAAATCACTGAATCTCTTATCGTGGCTGAATAATCACTGTATCTTCTTCGAAGTCCAGCATTGCTAATTATTACCTATGTGAGTTTTGGCAAATAACAATATTCTTGGGCCTTGGTTTCTGGATCATTAAATTAAGAGGGCTAGACTAGATGGTCTCTAAAATTCTTTTCAACTTTAGATCTTTCTTCTCATATTTGTTATAAACTTAATTTCCGCCAAATTGGTTAACAGTCTTCCCAGAAGTTCTTGTCAAAAAAATCTAAGTTCTTCCCCTATTGGCCTAGTCAGGGTTTCCAAATACTAAACCATTTGATTCTAATCTACCTTTTGAGCATCTCTATTAGAGTCTTTTAAAAAGAAATCCTCTTATCCTCCTCTGTCTTGGAATAAATACTGTGTATTGGTTCCAAGGCAGAAAAGCAGTAGGAGGTAGGCAATAGAGGTTAAGTGACTTGCCTAGGGACACACAGCTAGGAAGTATCTGAGGTCAAATTTGAATTCGAGACTTCTCATCTCTAAGCCTGGCTCTCAAGCCACTGAGTTATCTAGCTTGATTCCTCTATTAGTCATCTTCACTTTATCAGCTCATCAACTTAATTCTAGATCTTGGAAGCTCCTTGTAAGACTTGGTTTTCTCTGTAACTTACTATGTACAATGTACTTTCTCAATGAATATGCAGTGAAGGAATGAATGTACCCCAAAAATCTGCTCAGTGGTAATCGTTGGTAATGACTAAGCACGACCACTATATGACTTTGGTAAAAACTGGCTGAGAGGGATCATATATTAAAATTAATGATAGGGAAAAATCAAATTCTTTGTTCAAAGGAAATGAACTTGAGGAAAAGAACTGAGAAAATGGTGTAAGATCTACTTGCGTTAGCTTATTTCTCTGGCTTTCCATGACAATATCAATACACTTTCCGGATTCGTTTCCTCCTCTGTTTTATTCATTGGCTTATCATTCACGTATGTCTTGACCCAAACTTGAATCATCCCCAAAGGTTCTGGTCTGATTTCCCTTCTTTTCTCTTAATACTCTATTTCTCTTGTTGATCTCATCATGTCCCATTGATTGAATGATCAACTTTACCTAGATGTCTCTCTAATCTAGATATCAAGCCCTACTCTCTCCCCAAGTCTCACATCACCAAATGCTTGCTGCTACTCTCCTGCATGCTTACTTGACACTGTAAATTCAATATGCCTAAACCTTCTCTCCTAAATTCAACTCTTTTATAAACTTCTCTATTTCCATTGCAAAGCTCACCATTTTTCCAGTTATCCAGGTTCACAAACTCAAAGAGAGCTTTCCTTTCCCTTCCCCTCAACACAGGATCAGTAGACAAACTGCGTCCACAAATATGGTTCCCTCTCAAAATATCAACTTACTTTTTAAAACAAGAAAAAAGAAGAGAAAAACAATAAAATATTCACAGTGTGAAAATTGAGATTGACATTAGTATTAACCAAAGTAAAACTTGTATATGCTATCTCGATATTTAACTTAGATATTTTTTAAAAAACGTTCCAAAAAGTTGGTTGTTTGAAAAGATGAACAGAAATTAGGAAGCCTTTAACTAAGCTGAACAGAAAGAAGAAAATGAGACAAAATTACAACCGACAGAATAAACAGAATTATCAAGCAACTACATAGCAGAATAACTGGAACTCATGAAGATATGAAGGATTATCTCCTAAAATATGAAATAATATTAAGCTAAATAAGAAGAATATAAAATAGACGTCTTAAATAAACCAATCTCACAAAACAAAAAAATCTGAGTAACCATAAAGGGTTGTAGGGGAGGGCCTTGACCCAGATGGATTTTTTAGTAAATTCTCTCACAGAAAGCATTGAATGTTTGCTACACAAAATACTTATGCAAATTAAGAAAATATGCCATCAAATTCCTTTTAATAAGTATAATCTATATACTTGAACTAGAGAAGGATAAAGTGAATAATGAAAATTATAGGATAATATAACTAATAAATACTAATTTTAAATTGTTTAATGCAATCCTATCAACAAGAATAGAAGAATATATCAAAAGAATTGTTCACTAGGTTCAAGATGGCTTTATACCAGGGATGCAAGTATGTTTCAACATTACAAAAAATGAACAGATTTCATCATATTAACAAAACATTCCAAACCAATCTAATTATATCTTTATGCACAAACAAAACTTTAGACAAAGTACAACACTTACACATGCTAAAAACCTTACAAAGAATCTACACGCACAGGTCATTTTATTCATATGAATACTAACCAAAAATTGAAATGAAGAAACATCATATGATTTCCTAGTAAATAATAGAAAAAGGCAAAGACATATCCTGCTATAACTGTTACATATAAATAGAACTGCTAATAGTAACAAGGAGACAAAACAAATAAACTAAAGAGAAAACACAAATGAAAAATACGTAGAATTATCCATATGTGTAGATGACCTAATGGTTTATTTAGAAAGTCCCAGAGAATCAGCTAAAAAACTAAAATAATTAATAAGTAGCAGGACAAAATAAACCTACAAAATCCAACAGGATTTCTATATAGAAATAAGAAAATTGAAGAAGAAATAATTGAAAGTTAAATTTTATTCAAAATGACCATAAATTGCATAGAATGTCTGGGAATTGATCTGCCAAAAACACTCGAGGCATATCAGAATCAAATTAATTACAAAACATTGACTAATGAAACTTTGAAGGACTTAAATAATTGGAGAAACATTCATTTCTTATGGTTTGGTTATATCCACAAAATAAATATGATAATACTACCTAAATAAGCTACAAATATAATGTATCAAACTATGAAAGAAATACATTGAAGACCTAGAAAAAATGCCAATTTATTTGAAGGATGCTAATGGCTAGAGTTTTAATGGGTACTGTTATTTTAAAGATACATTATTTCTTTAGGTTACAAAGGATATATATATATATATAAAAGAAGCACCATGTTGATAATAATTCTATAACCCCAAGCTGGGAACCAGTGGGTGAAATAACCTCCAAGGTTCTTCTTCTGACAGATTATGTTCTAAGTTCTAAGATGCCTTCCAGATACAACAGTTTAAGTTCTAAGACATCTCTTTACTCTAACATTTCATGTTCTGTGCTCTTTGACACTCTCAATTCTGCATTTTAAGCACTTTGCTATCTCAGACATTCTGTGTTTGATGTTTTTATCATCAGCAACTCACTTGCCCCATGAATACCATGCCTCTCTCAGGACAAGTAATCTCATCACCTGGCAGACTGACTGATGCAGCTCTGATCTGAAGCACCTTCTCAAGCACTCACAGTTGCCAATACCCTCTTCCCCAAACCTTCCTTTCTATAGGGCTCAGACTTTTTCTTTCATGGAACTCTTCATTCCCCTTTGGTTGTTTTGATTGGTTTGGACTCCATGAACATCATGCCCCTGCCCTGCCCCGCATGCCATGGAGTGGTTCTTCATCCCCATCTCAGTTTCCTTTTGTGTATAGTGGTCTCCCCAAATGATAGCAAGCTCTTTGAGGGCTGCTGACTTTCTTTTTATTACTTATATCCCCGGCATTTAAAAGAATGGAACATAGTAGGTGCTTAATAAAGGTTTACTGACTATTGACTAAGATCCACTCTAGCTCTGATGTTCTCAATTGTACATTCTAAGATCCCAGAGCTCTGACATTTTCTGTTGTTATTTTAACAACAGATTTTATTGATCTTTTGTTTTTTCATTGCCTATATTTCCCTGTATTCCTTCTCCTTTGCCCCTTCCAGTGAGCTTCACTTATAACAAAGAATGTTTTGAAAAAAAGAAAAAGAAGAAAAAAGGGTGGGGGTGGGAATCGGTAAAACCAATCAGTGTATCCGGAAATGACAGTATATGCTACTTTATAGTGCTAGACTTGATACAAAATTTATGTGAAGAAACAAAAGGTCTAGAATCTCAAGGGAAATTTTTTAAAGCAGGGATAAAGGGAGAATAGCACTTCTAGACAACAAGTTACATTTAAAGAAAGTAAATATCAAGTCTGTTTGGTACTGGCTAAAAAATGGAAAGGTAAAATTGGTAGAAGAGAACAGACTAGCTCAGTCAAAATTAAAAAAAAAAAAAGCAAGTGAACTCAATAAACCAATGTTTGATTAAACTAAGAATATAAATTACTTGGAGAAGAACTTTTAATTTGACAATAACTGCTGAGAAAACAGAAAGTAATTTAGCAGAATTTTTATTTAGACCAACATATTACACTAGATACCAGAGTAAATTCAAAATGGAAATTTATCTTTCTGTGGTATTGGGCCAGCTTTGGTACTCACACTTCATCATACTAAAGAAACCTCAGTACCCTCTGCCCATGATTGGAGGGTTAGAGGCAGAGCCCAGAATTCCTTCCAAAGCTCCCATTTAAAGAGAGATCCCAGCTCAGCCATTTCTTTATTTCTTACCTACTGGCACTCCTTGCACTGGACTTCACCATGTCCCCACCCCTCCATATACACTTTTCAGCTTCCTTTGGTGTGTTTTCTTCTCCCGTGAACTTAGGTATCAGCACATTGCCAGCACAAAGAAGACATCTAATAAATAGCTAGAGGAAGATTTGATCTTAAGAACTCAATCAAAGAAAGGATAAAGGCAATCCTAAAATATAAAAATATATCTTCTTCATCTCAAGATATTGAAGTTTTGCATGAACAAAATCATTTCAATTAGGATACAAGGAGAAGCTTTCAACTTGAGAAAAAAAATCTTTTTAAATTTAACATTCAAGATAAAAGCTAGTTAATCAGGATTTATCCATATATTTATGATAGTTCCCTATGTAAGACCAAGAGACATTTCTTCTATGAACAAATAGTCATTGACTATGTACAGACAATTCCAGAGAACCACAGGCTATTTACCAACCAAATGAAGTATCGCTCTAAATTACAAATAACAGAAATGCAAATCTAAACATCTCCTCTGCTCAGCAAAGATGGAACTGTTTCATGATGGAAGGCCTTCTAGAAGACAATACACTTCTCATGGAACTATGAATGGATCCAGCCATCCAAGAAGAGAAATTGGAAGTAAATGGCACTAAAGAGTGCATACCTTTTCAATCAGCAATACCACTATGAGCCACATACCCCCAATAATTCAGAAAGAGTCAGAAAAGATCCATATGTACATAAATATTTATGGTAGCACTTTTTGTTGAAGCAAAAAACTATGGACAAAATGAATGCCTCGTAAGTAAGAAATGGCTAAATAAACGGTGGCATATTAAAATAATGGAATAATATTGGGCCATAAGAAATAAAAATAAATGAGGTTTTACCAGACAAATTGGCAAATATGATAAAGGATGAGAAGGGCTTCAGCAAGACAGAAACACTAATATATTACTTGTGGAACTGTTGAATTGGTCCAACTGTTGTCCAACCAGACAGTAATTTTGGAATTATGACCCAGAAATTCCATTGTCAGACAGGTATTACTAAAAGATTAAAAGGGGGGAAAAGTTCCCATAGAGATCATAATCTCCATAGCAGTGCTTTTGGTGATTTAGCAAAGAACTAGAAACAAAGTAGATTCCAAAAAAAGAAAGAAACAATGTAGATGACTATCAAGTGGGGAAAGATTAAACAAACTGGCACATGAATGTAAGAGAATATTACTGCACTATTGTTCAGTCATTTTCGGTCGTGACCAACTCTTTGTGATTCCATTTGAGGTTTTCTTGGCAAAGATCTGGAGTGGTTTGCCATTTCCTTCCCCAGCTCGTTTTGCAGATGAGGAAACTGAAGCAAACAGGGTTAAATGACTTGCCCAGGGTCACAAAACTAGGAAATTGTAACGCCAGGTCTTTCTGACTCCAAGCCTATTGCTCTATCCCCTGAACCATTTAACTGCTTCTAATTCATTATAAGAAATGACAAATTTGAAGAATTCCGAGAAGCTTGGGAAGACATAAGAACTGAGGCAGAAAGAAGTCAGGAAAACAGTACATATGATGACAATGGAATGAAAGAATGGAAATAAAAAGAAGATAAACACAAAATACCTCTGAACATCATATATGTAAAATGGCTCAGTTTGGCATTAGAAAAGAAAAAAGAAAATACATTTTCCTCTGCTTTTTGCGAGGCTGGTGGTGGTGGGGAGAGTGCAATACTACATCTATTATCAGACTCATTTGATGTGTTTATTTCTTTTCTTGAACAACAGCTTCACTCTTATTTCATCAAAAAAGGGATAACATGAGGGTTAGGTTACAGGAAAGGGTCATATTTAAAAAAATGAATCATCAAAATTAAATAAATGTATTTACATTTAAAGGCTCAACAATCTTTTTTAAGCCCGCTCAAACTCAAATGGCTCTGAGATTGAATCAATGCTACCATTACTTTTAATTATGCCAGGTGGCAATCCATTTATGACTATTCACCCTGAGCAACTCATCCATGTAAACCTTTAATTTATCCTGAGGAGTCTATCCCTTATACTAGGAGCCTTCTTCACCATCTTCTGACATGACACAAATGCAAATGGAACACGTGCTATTCTCCGATTCTACCTCATTCTCATCACAAGACCTGCCTATCTTTTTCATGGTATCCCTTTTTCCAG